>NW_027493969.1:0-136635 GCF_021521415.1 Bidens hawaiensis | reverse complement strand
TTGTCACAATCTATTTCCAAGTCTGAGTATACCATAATCTCCCTTGACTAGAGAGTCGATTGTGCCATTACGCTTTTCTTCGGAGATGTTTTTTGCCTTAATGGCTTGCTCTTGAGCTTTCTTAATTTGATCGATTAGATCTATTTGAAGCTCTAATCTTAAAGCTCGAACACTCTTGGGTTTCTCATGTTCCTTTATGGTTTAACGCATCAGCCACCACATTGGCTTTACCTTTATAATAGATGATTTCGCAATCATAATCATTTAAGGTTTCCATCCATCTTCTTTGACGCATGTTAAGCTCTTTCTGATCAAATATGTGTTTTAAACTCTTATGATCAGTGTACACGATAAATCTAACTCTATAGAGATAGTGCCTCCATAGTTTTATGGCGAAAACTATGGCACCTAACTCCAGATCGTGAGTTGTATAATTCTTTTCGTGCACTTTAAATTGACGAGAAGCATAAGCTATTACTTTCTTTCTTTGCATTAGTACACATCCTAAACCTGAATGGGATGTGTCACTAAATACAACGAAATCTTTCGTACCTTCTGGCAAGGCCAGTATAGGTGTGTTGGTTAGCTTTTGTTTAAGTAAGTTAAATAATTCTTGTTGCTTAGTTCCCCATTCATACTTGACGTTCTTTCGAGTCAATGAAGTCAGAGGAACGGCTATACGTGAGAAATTTTCAATGAATCTTCGATAGTATCCCGCCATACCTAAGAAACTTCGAACTTCGGTTGGCTTTTTTGGAATTTCCCACTTAGCTATTGCTTCAATCTTAGCAGGGTCTACTTGAATTCCCTTTGCATTTACAACATGTCCAAGAAATTGTACTTCATGAAGCCAGAATTCACACTTTGAAAACTTAGCGTACAGTTTATCATTTCGAAGTAATTCAAGTAAGATTTTAAGATGCATTTTGTGATCTTTTTCCGATTTAGAGTAAATGAGTATATCGTCAACGAATACGATTACAAATTTATCTAAATAGGACTTGCAAATTATGTTCATCATGTCCATGAATGTAGCTGTGGCATTAGTGAGCATAGTTATGACCGAGAAATCCGACTTGGTTGTGGTCCCGATTTGCTACCCAACGAGCGGTAACAACCACTTGTACTTTTGTTCTGGTGCGAGTTCAGGTGCAGGCTCTTGTATTTGGTGTTGTTGAATAACTTGTGCATGTAAACCCTCTGGCGTATTCAACTTGATCTTGATTGGCCATAACTACAAAAATGAGAAGATTAGTCTAGAAAATTAAAGCAAAAAGACCAAAGTACCCTTCCTTCACCAACAAATAATATTGGTGAATTAGTAGTGTCCATTCGCTTCATCTTGCAGCAAATAAGATTCCATTCACTGGTGAATCATTAGCGAATGTATCATTTTCCAAAAAAGACATCTAACCTCTTAAATTTGATTTATTCGCTAAATAACTTAGTAATCACGTCCATTCTCCAAGATATACATACGCTTAATTAAGTTTTTAGCGAATCACTGAATGGAGAAAGGCCATGCGAATGAACATGATCCCATCAAATTAATTAAAAAACCTTATGAACTTCAAAAGTCAGACCCAGACCCAAATACAATTAACCCTAAAACAAACACTATAACATCAAAATCATGTTAAGTCAAGATCGATAAATTATTAATAACACAATTATGATAAGAAATTTGGATGTTAAACAGGTTTTAGAAGTTAATTAGTCCTTCGTATGTCCGTTTAGGGTATAAACGAGTTCATGTCAAAATTCAAACCAATATCACAATAAAAGATCATCTAGGATCGTCTCTAACCTAGTAAATTTGATAAACGATAATGAATCAAAGAAACACTTAATTCTCAAAAAATTAGGCAGAGTAACGTTTTAAGAGAAACATATTAGAGATCGAAATAGTGTTTGACGAATGAGTTCTCATTCATAAAATTCCTTTATTAAACGTTGTACGGTCATTCTCTAGAACAAAATCGGCGCATAGACTCATTCACCAAAACATTTTTGCGAAAGTGTAACCATTCGCTTGCAAATCTAGTGAATAGCCAACATCAGATAACAATTGAAAGGGAAAAAAAGCGAATGGGTCATTCACTCAAACCAACATTCAGCATTCTCTGAATATCTAGCGAATGGGTTCCAATTTGGCGATTGGGAATACGTTAAGCAAATGAGTTGTAAATTTTACAAAAAGGACCCCAGTATTTATAAAAATTTACCTCTCAAATCCTATATAAGTCTTACCAAAATTTCTTAAACCAAGGAATCAACAGTTAAAGGATATGTAATATCTACTTCTTTAAGATTCTCGGGGTTAGGTAAGTTAGTGTAATCATGTCCAAAAGGTGGAGGAACATCAACATAGCCAAGGCCAGTTTTAGTTCCTCGAGGATGACTGCTATTTCATGTGGCATCCAACATCAGTTGGGGAGGAGAACTAAGCCTTCTTTATAAGGAGGTGAATACCTTCCCATCATAACGCATTTTGGGCGCTTAATGGAAGTGGATGAGAGGAGAACTCCACAATTAAGCCTGCTTAGGTGGGAGTATTATCAGGATGGGTGACCTCCTGGGAAATCTTCACCTGGGCAACCAAAAGTAAACCCGTGAGGAGATGGTGGTAAGTCCCTGCAAAAGCGGACAATATTATTGTGCAGTGGTAGCTGTGCTGTTACAGTTGGTATCACAACATAAGTTCGAGAGAATTAAGCATCCTACATGCTTAAACTCGAACAGAGAATGAGACTTAAGTAAGAAAAGAAAGAAGATGCCAGTTTAAAAAAGCCATATGTCACTCAAGCAAGCTAAGGAAAGGTAAGGTACATGATTAATTTTATGTGTAATGTAAAAATGTGTAAGGAAGTTAGCTTAATTGCCAGGGATAGGATTACTTGATTGTTCGATAGATTGATTAACTGTTTAAAAGTAGAACCTAGCACACGTGGACTAACGAAGGGAAGTGTATAGGAACCGTAGAGTAACATGATCAGCTAATCACAGAAGGCCACTGTTATTACCTGTTAGCCTTACTATCATTGTACTAAATAGTTCCTTGAGTGATGACGTTTGTGTTTTCTTATTGAATACGAATGGCTAGGATCAAGGAAGGTTGTTGGCTAGGGAGGTTATACTAAACGTCGTGGTAGGCCACGTACTATCCGGGCACCTTCTGAAGAACCAGTTACTAACACGAGAGATGAAACAAGTGAAACTCTGCGAGGGCCAAGCAAAAACGAAGGGTATCAACTTGATCCTGCTGTTCAGGCCGCCATTGCTTAAGATCTAGCTGCTGCAGTGATGAACCTGCATCCAGAAGGATCTGTGGGAAATCGTGCAAGAACTGCTGAGAGGGTAGGGGCAGTGGCGAAGCTTGGACACGAATGTCAGGGGGCCGGAATCAAAATGTATTATAAAAATCATAAACGAGGGGGGGGGGGGGGGGGCGAGCTCAAACCTTTGGCCAAAAACATGTAAAATTACATTATGTATAAAAATTTTAGGCGAAAATCAACTAAATTTACACTAATGCGTGAAAAATCAGGGGGGCCGGGGCCACCCCTGGCCCTTGATATCCTTCACCCCTGGGTAGGGGAGGATGGTAAGAAAATCAAGAATGAGGGAGGTGACTCGAGTGAAGTTCGATCCATGAAAGTTGATGAAAGAAAGAGAGGCCGAGGTGGATGTAACTACAAGTCGTTCAAAGGTTGTGACCCGCCAAAGCTGACTGGTCTAGGGTATGCAATCGCTACTCGCCAGTGGATAACCACTATGGACAGGGTTATCCGAATTAGCGAGTGTCGTCCCGATCAAGCGATAGGTTATGCTACCCAGTCGTTTGGTGATGAGGCTATGTTTTGGTGGGAAACTGTGGAATAGAGAAAAACCTAGGAAGAGATTAAGGCTATGAGATGGGATGACTTGAAGGAGTTGGTCATGAAATGTTTATATGCTGAAGATGAAGTTGAGAGGGCGGAAATGAAGTTTCTGAATTTGAAGGCGGGTAAAATGACACACTGTGAGTATACTATTTAATTCAACCGCATGTCCAGGCTGGTTCACGACATGGTGAACACTGAAGTGAAGAGGATCAAGTGCTACATCTGAGGACTTCCACAGAATGTCCGAACTTTAATCAGGACAAGTAAACCTGCTACTTTCGACTGTGCTGGTGAACTTGCAGAGATGGTTTATGACGACCTGGCTGAGGATGATGTGGTGGTAGAAGAGAAGAAATGGGTTTCTCCTGTTAAACGACCCGATACTCAGATGTGGAACCCTATAGATAAGAAACAGAAGGTGCGGGAGAAGAAGTCGTGTAAGACTTGTGGGAAGATGCACGCTGGCAAGTGCAAGTGGGGTGCTGGAACTGATGTTCGTCACAAATGTGGAAGGGCTCATGGTGGGGAGTGCAAGGTTGGATCAAATGCCTGTTATAAGTTTGGAAAGGTTGGGCACTATGCATATGAATGCAGTGCAAAACCCACATGCTACAAATGTGGTAGGCTATGGCAAGGGAGTGCACTGAGGGTGAAGCTGGAGGAAGTGGAAAGAAGGATGGTGACCAGGCTAGGCCGACGACTAGGGCCTACATGCTAACTTAGGAACAGGCTAAGCAGATCCCAGATGTTGTGACAGGTACGTTTTTAGTAAACGATATTTCGCTTATGTGTTTTTTGATTTAGCTGAAAATAGGAGTTTTGTAGCTACGATCTTTAGTAAGTTGGCAAAGATGGAATGTTTTTGTGTACCTGAAACCTTTACAGTAGAAACTGCTAGTGAAACCTCGGTTAGGATATTGAGAATGGCTAAGGACTGTAAGATAGAGTCAGAGGGACCTGAGTTCCCTGTTACCCTCTATGTTTTGACCTTAGGAGGATTCGATGTGGTTTTGGGAATGGACTTGCTATTTGAGTTTGAAGCTCAGATAGTGTGTAAGAGTAGGATAATAAGGTTACAATCCTTGAATGGTGGTACGGTGACGGTTTATAGTGATAAGTAACGTTCAGGGCTTAATGTCATTTCAATGATAAAAGCTGAAGGATTTTTAAGGCGAGGTGTGGTGCCTACCTGGCGTATGTTGTTAAAGCTACGGCTGAGACGAAGGAAGTGAAGGATGTTCCTGTTGTGCGCGGCTACCCAGAGTGTGGTGCCCAACTGCAAGAACTCCTCGATAAGGGTTTTATAAGACCGAGTGATTCTCCGTGGGGCGCACCAGTGTTCTTTGTTAAGAAGAAGGATGGAAGTATGAGAATGTGTATAGACTATCGTGAGTTGAATAAGCTAACAGTGAAGAACAAATATCCGTTGCCATGGATTGATGATTTGTTTGATCAACTACAAGGCTCGAGTTGGTTCTCACGGATAGACCTTAGATCAGGCTACCATCAGCTGAAGGTGAAGGAGGCAGATTTCCCTAAGACAGCGTTTCGGACACGGTATGGACACTACGAGTTCCTCGTTATGTCATTCGGTCTAATGAATGCTCCCGCGGTATTTATGTACATGATGAATACGACATGTCTGCCGATGTTGGATAAGTCATCTATCGTTTTCATTGATAATATATTGATATTCGAAGAGTGAATCTGACCATGCTGAGCATCTAAGAGACGTATTGGAGACGTGAACGAAGAGAAATTGTATGCTAAGTTTTCGAAGTGCGCATTCTGGTTGTGCGAAGTGCAGTTTCTAGGTCATGTAATCAATCCAGAAGGGATTACTGTAGACCAAGCTAAGATTGAGACAATAACGAATTGTAAGACTCCGCAAAACCCGACTGATATACGCAACTTCTTAAGGTTGGATGGCTATTACAGAAGATTCATCGAAGGCTTCTGCATGATAGCCGCACCGTTGACCGGTATGACCCGAAATTCTGTAGTATTCAATTGGGGAAAGTTCCAGGAAGAAGCTTTTGAGGAATTAAAGAAAAGACTCACAAAAATTCCAGTCCTTGCTATACCCGATGGTGACGAGGATTTGGTTGTTTGTACTGATGCCTCGCATTGTGGGTTAGGTTGCGTGTTAATGGAACGAGGAAAAGTGATAGCTTATGCGCCCAGACAGTTGAAGGTTCACGAAAGTACCTACCTGACGCATGATTTCGAACTAGCAGCAGTAGTGCATGCTCGGAAAATATGGAGACATTATCTGTATGGTACTAAGTGTACTAGTTATACGGATCATAAGAATTTAAAGTACTTCGTCGAGTAGAAAGAGCTGAGCATGAGACAGAGGAGATGGTTAGAGCTAATAAAGGACTACAACTGTGATATCAAGTACTATCATAGTAAGGCTAATGTGGTCGCCAGCGTGCTAAGCCGTAAGAATGAGGAAGTCATTGCAGCAGTGAAATCTTATAAGTTGATCATTAAGTCAGATCTCTTTAAAGAGATCATCAAGGTGCAGTCGGAGGTGCTTATAGATGTGGGGCTAATAAAAAAGGAAATAATTTTCGGACAGAAAGACAAACTGATGGATAACACTCATGGTGTTAAGACTAGGTTTGACCGTTTGTGGATTCCACGCCATGCAAATCTTAGAGGTCGAATCTTAGATGAAGCTCACAAGTCAAGATACTCAATTCATCCGGGATCCACCAAGATGTATTAGGATCCGAAGAGAGACTACTGGTGGCCGTGTATGAAAAATGATGTAGTAGATTATATCAGTACGTGCTTAACTTGCTTGCAAGTCAAAGCAGAGAACCAGAAGCCTTATGGGAAGATGTAGCCATTAGAGATACCAGATTGGAAATGGGAACACATCACCATTGATTTCATAACTAAGCTACCCCGTACAGCTAAACATCATGATACCATTTGGGTGATTGTGTACCGTTTGACGAAAAGTGCTCACTTTCTGCCGATACGAGAGGTCATCTCGTCAGAAACGTTAGCAAGTATGTTCATAAAAGAGGTTGTGGCTAAACATGGAGTGCCATTATCAATCGTGTCTAATAGATATACTCGATTTACTTCGAGATTGTGGAAGAAGTTCCATGAAGCTATGGGAACAAGATTGAACATCAGTACGACGTATCATCCTCAAACAGATGGGAAGTCTGAAAGGACTATCCAAAACCTTGAGTATTTGCTACATGCTTGTGTTTTAGACTTTTGAGGAAGTTGGGACGATCATTTTCATATGGAAGAGTTCTCCTATAACAACAGCTACCATTCGAGTATTGGTATGCCACAGTTTGAGATGTTGTATGGTAGACGTTGTAGAACTTCTGTATGGTGGGGAGAGATTGGTCAGAAAGAGATTGGAAGTCTGGAAGTTGTGCAAGAAACCTCTTCAAGGTTTGATCAGAAGAATAAATTTGAGTTAGTAGAATAATAATAATAATATTAAATATAAAAAGTCAAATTCTCAATTTTCATGTTATGATTATTGGCAGTTAAATTCTCAAATTTCATGTTATACTGCTGTAAGGCCCCGATCCCGGTGCCCTACATTAGCGTTGGATTTACTAATAAACACAGATCTAAATATTAGAGTTAATTAAAAACTTTTTGCGGAAGAATAAAAGTCAACCATTCAATACAATATATTCAAATCTTGTCTTTAAACATAACATAAAACATAGTATTAAAACATCATGCCAATTTCTCTTCAGATGTCAGCCTCTTCAGATCATGCCATGTGTCTCCCTCAAGCCAGCTGCTTCAATCTATTTACCTGCGTGCATACTAAAAGTCATCTACGCTGAGTGAGTTTTAGTTAACCAGATAATATACATTACATTCACATACTTCATACATTCATGCTTTACCTTATTTTATACATACATAAGTATATATATATTCTTACCTTCTTACTTTCCTTTTTTCATTCTTTCATATTTTATCTTATTTTACATATATAATTATACGTTTTAAAGAGCCTTTCGTCTTATAACCTCTTATATATTATAAGGGTCTGGGCCTATCCTCTCAGATATTTTAAGGGTCTGGTCCTATCCTTTCAGATATTATGAGGGTCTGGTCCCTATTCTCTCAGATATTATAAGGGTCTGGTCCCTCCTTCCATTTGCTCATACCTTCATATATATAATTCCTCATACTAACATTCATACAATTTCATACATATCATTCTATATCATTCATACATACTTTATAAAACATTCACATAACATACACTTACCACTTAGGGTAAGTGTATTAACTAATCACATCGAGTATGCACACAGCCCCGAAAACATAACAAGGAAATGGGGCTAGAAACTCACCTGTAAGCGATTCATTTATGAATTTACGGTAATGCCTTTCTTGAGTTGTGCACACTAACTGTGTATCAATAAACAAGCATAACTTAACTATTCCTAACTATATCTTATTTCTAAGTCATTTCCCGTTTTAAACGTTATCTTTCCTTAGTTCATATATTATATAAGTCCATATCTACCTTTACGTACGTATACGCTGTTTATCTTTCGTTTATTTGGAAAATCATTCAAGTCCATATAAGTCTATCGTATAAGTCCCTCTAGTGTATAGTTCATACATATACGGCATACATACATATGCGTTACATATACATATACGCTACATATACATATACGCCGTAATATATACATATATGCTACATATACATACACGCTGATCATACATATACGTTGCACATACATATACGGTATATATATACATATGTGGTGCATATATACATAGGATTGATTTCTTTTGAGAACCACTTTGAGTTTTAAGAACTCGAAAGAACTCAACATAACAATTTTTTTTTCGAATTTTTTTACACATGTGTAATACATAAGTGTAAGTGATGTACAAAAAATTACGGTATTTTTTTACACATCGAATCGACTTTTTACACATGTGTAACTAACATTTAAACTTGTGTAATTATCAAAAATACTTATTCTCTCTCATGCTTCATTTTTTAATTAAATTTAATCTCAGCCACATATTTTATATCATTTAATTAAATGTGTGGTTCAAAATTGAGTTCTTAAAGTTCTTAAAACTCACAATGGTTCTCAAAATAACCCTCCCCTATATACATATACAGTATATATACATATGCGCCATATATACTTACACGCTGCTTATACATATACAACGTATATACTTATACGCCGTATAAGTCCAGTTCAGCTTCTTTATTCGCATTTTTGGGGTTTTTCTTCAATTCCGGCGCCATCAGCCGCTGTTAACCACCATGGTTGGCCAGAGTTTGATCGTTTATGACCTTGGTAGCCTCGGGGTGTCCATATCTGAGCTAAGGTGACCCTTAAGCTCGTTTTTGGTTGATTAAACACCCTGATAAAGCTAGATCTAGATTCAAACGGCTCATTAGGCATCACGGGGTTGCGTTGTCGGGTTCTAACATGTTGTCAGCTGAGATAAACGATTTCTTACATTCGGTTGGTCTTGGATCGTTGAATAGGATAGAGTAGAGAGAGTTTGGCTTAAGTGTGTGTTTCAGATGGTGTAGGCTAAGGTGTGGAAATGATGGAGATGGAAAGGGTTTAGGATTTAAATGAGTATTTATACTTCCTAAGCCCATGGACCTTAGGCCCATTCCATCTTCAGTCCATAATTAATTCTATATATCTTAGCCCACCATTATTTTATCTTTAATATTATTATTATATTTATTATTATTATTATTATTATTATTATTATTATTATTATTATTATTATTATTATTATTATTATTATTATTATTATTATTCTACTAACTCAAATTGATTCTTCCGGCGCAAATAATATTTATTATTTAAGGAAATATCGGGATGTTACAACTGCTTCTCATTATTAAGAAAAGTTCTATAATTTTCTCTTAAAGTTGCAAGATCAATAACCATTGTTTCATTACGGTTACGAATCTTTTCAAGCTTTGACAATTTCTCAGCATAAGTAACACAAGCAGTTACTTGTGAATCATCAGAATCAGATGAAAGAGAGCTAAAAGACTCAGATGAGATAGAAGAGTTTGAACTTACCTCTTCAATTTTAGCCATGCAAGCAAAAATAATTTTTTGATCTTCACTTGAATATTCTGATTTGGAATCTAACTCCTCAATCACCACACTCTTATTCTTCTCATCATTCAAACCTTAATTAATCTTAGTGATAATAGCCATGTTTGCTTGCTATTTCTCACTAGATGATGATTCTCCCAACAACTTTATTAACCAATCAACACCTTATTGAATAACCATTGCCTTAGACTCACTCTTATTTGGTTGTTCCAAGGTCTTTTGAGGCACCTCGTTTGACTCTTTTTTGTTATACTTCTTTTGAGAGTTAGAGTTTCTATCTGGAGTCTTGTTTTGAGGATACTCTCTCCTTGGCTTGTCACACTCTTTAGGAAAATGACCAAACTCCTCACACTTATAACATTTAAGTTTGAGTTTGTCAAAGCCAATCTTCCTACTCATAGTAGGAAGATCATTACCAGTCCACTCCATGTGTTTCTTGATTTTTCTCTCAATCATTGTCATGTTCCACTTGAGATCCATTAATTCCAAATCATCAGGATTGATTTGATCATAGTTTTCATCAGTTAAATCACAATTGGCTACTTTTCTACTCACCAAATGTTCATAAGATGACATGAAAGCTCCCATGAAAGCTAAGTGTTGTTCAACTTCTTTCCAGTTAACATTTGGTGGATGTGGAGGAGGTATTGTGCTTAATCTTGAGGAACTTGGGCTTCAGAAGTATTGAGGCTCGTGAAAATGTTTCGGGTGGAGGAATTACATGACTAGTTTGAGTGTAGAAAGCTATGATTGGAGGGTATACACTCTTATTAACAGGATTAGCCTCACCATACAAAGATGTATCTTGATTAGCTTTTGACATGCCTGACACTTGATTTCATTCTCTTTCTTTTCAAGTCTTTCAATAAACTTCATACTTAAAGTTTCAATCCTATCAGTCTCATCCATGTGCAACTCACACCTATTCAGACCAGCAAACAGATCACAATATCTAGTCAACAACTCATTTATAGTCTCATTGGGTAAGATGTTAAATTTCTTGTATTGATAATTTAATATCGAGTTTTTGCTTTCTTGTGTATTACCTAAGCTTCTTGCCCTTAAAGCAACATTTGAGGTAGCTAAAATCTTGATATTACAAAACTGATGAAAATATTTTTTAGGAAATACCATTGTCGGAATAGGATAAGCTGTGACTTCTAACTCACACTTTCTTTTCTCTTCAAATGTCAAATGTTCAATGGCTTTCTTTCTTGGACCAACACCAACAACATAGGATAATCATATGTAGTATCCAACATTGGAAGACAATAAGGTGCAATGACTCCAAGATGAGATTCAAATATCTGACTCCATCGTTGAAAAATCATTGATATTAGTCAGCTTCGGAGTTTTAGCATATGAACCAATCTCATTATTGTAGTTTAACTTGGTTTGCATTATTGCATTTTGCGAAGCAAGAGCATAATAATTTGTCATTTTGAGTAAATGTGGGTAAAATCTGACAAAATTAAAAATATAAGGGCAAGATTTTACAATATGTGATTCAGCTAATAGGAACAACGAATGGGACATTAAATCTGTGAAGGTTACTTGGAAAATTGACTAATTGAGCGAATGAGAGATTGTCGAATGGGATAGTTTAACAAGCGAATGGGAATGAATGGAATGTTAGGCGAAAGACATTGTAGCAGCGAAAGGATGGACAAGCTAGCGAATGAGCACTTAGTAGTGGTTATAACAAACTCAACGAATGAATCGATGAATGGCTCATGAAATTAGCTAATATCTTTAATCAAACCTTCATCTTAAAACCCAGATTCACAACCAAATCATAACCATACCAAAATACTCAATCTAAATTCACAAATCACAACCAAAACAACATAAACAAACTCGCAAATCCACGTTCCAAACCCACAGTCAACAATCCATCAATTTTGAATTATCAAAGTCAAAACTCTTAACCGAGGACACTGTTCCATCCCGCCAAATATAATTCAAACCTAAATCAATCAAAACGGATAAATTACAGTCAATTGAGACAATAATCAATCAATTAAAATCACTACAAACAATCATAAATCCATTTCATAGCCAATTATCAACCAAATTAAACGAATTAATCTGTTTATCAGTCTGAGCAGTCCGATAACCAATTTCCAGTTCTTAACACTGATTTGTCCTAATTAACGATCCAATCAACTAATCAGAACATCCATTTGCTCTGATACCACTTGAGAATGCATGAAACCTCATCATATAGTCATAATCTAGAATCTAGTTCTTTGATTATAGTGCAATTAGAGCTAGTGTGTGTTTTCTGAGAGCAAATTAACGAAGTTTGGGAGATCAGATTTGTTAACTGAAACATAAATTACAAGTTATTTATAGTGACATGTCCATTTTCTAACAAGCATAGCGAATGTACTCTCATCCGCTATGCCATTCGCCAAATACTATCAAATGGCCTATTACAAAACAAACTCATACGCTGAACTATCTAGCATATGGACCTATACGCTAGGGTTGTGCAAAGTGTAATACCCGACCCGGCCCAACTGAAGCCCGACCCGACCGGAGGATCTATCCAGCTGAAATGACTAGACCCAAGCCTGAACAAATGGGGCTAATCAGGTATCTGTCTTTAATCAGTCGGTATGTCGGTGCTTTTCACATATGACCGAAACCGACAAAATACCTTCAATATTTAAGTTGGTTATATATGAATCAAGGCAAGTTGGTTATGTATGAATCAAAGCAAGGATCTTAGGAGAGGATTCAATTGCAAGTTTCAATCCATTAACAGGTTTTCAGCAGCTACTGTTAGGGGTGAACAAATTAACCATCATAACCTTTAATGAACCATAACCGAACCAAATTTAACTTACAACGGACATTTTCGTGGGTCGGTTTAATGAACTTTTGAAAATCATCAACTACGGGTCGGTTTCGGTTAATGATATTTTCAAACCTGCCATAACCGAACCGCTCCATTTAGTTAATAATTGTGAGTCAAGAAATATGGGTTCAAAAACTTAAACTATTGCATGAGTGGGAGATTTTGTGACTCTTTGGCTTCATACAATGATTCGTAACCTATCTCTACATCTGTTATGCTGATTATATTGGTGGTTCCATATTTATCTTCAGAATCAGTTTATCTAATCTAATTAATATCAATTTGCCATATTCCATAATTTTCCTGTGCATGCTGCTTTCGTTTAATTAAATATTATAAATATCAATTGATAACCAATAATATATTATCAAAAATATCAATTAGATATAATATAATCCATAATTAATGATGTTGAGGGAGCGGATGTTGTAGCTTGGATTATTCACCATTGTATGTGTGTTGATTTTTTTTTATTGTAATGTAACTACCAAAACTGATGTATACCTTATTGCAGCTTGGATTATTCACTGTTATAAGGTTTCTATCAAATCTTGTTATGTTTCTAATTACAATGTTTTGGTCACGATTAACTGACCCATAACCGACTCTCTATAATCTTCAAAACCGATTAACCGAAATCGCCATAACGGATTGGTTATGGCTATGGTTATCTATTAACCGGCATATTGGTTATGGCTATAGGTTTGGGCAATAATCGCCCCAAACCGACCCATGCACACCCCTAGGTACAATTACCTTCAAGTAAGATTATAATTCTTATTTTAAATTTGAAATATATGTTCAATGTTCTCCTTGCTTCCTTTAAAACTGCTAGAACAATATGATTTCTCAATTTTAGTGCTTAATTGATCAATATATGCTTAAGTTATTGTTTGATTTACTATGCCCTAGATTATGAATATATTATGAAGTTTCATGCATTCTTAAGATTTACCCAAGCATGCTCAAAACAAAGAAGCAAACAGAAGTAATAATGTTCATAATGGTGTTCATAATATGTTTACAAGAGTTATTAAGATGAAAGAAAAAACCAAACTCACTAACTCGCTTAAACTCTTGAATCATCAACCGAATGATTCTCCACTTAAACTTGACCCTTGTCGTCTCTTAAAATCACCCTAGAGCTCCTTTTTGACTGCTGGAATGAATAATAATTCGTCTAGGGTTGCAAAAATAACTTAAATAGGGGTTAAACAAGTTTTGGCCAACATTGGTCCGCTGAGAGGCGCATAGCTAGGACAAATAATTCCTCCATTTCGGGTTGTTCCTCCATCCTTGGTATACAAATTAAAATTATTTTGAGCTCAGTTTGGATTACCTATGAAATCTACAGCCTCCTCCTGAAAACCCAACGGGACACTAATTCGTATCATGGTTCCCTCTACAAATCGTGTAAAGTTGACTTTCCACCTGCAAGTCCTTCACCATCTTTGTTAACGCTTCAACCTATGTCGTTAGTGTGGTGTCCGTGTCGACCGGATATATGCCTCGTGATGTAGAGCCGACATTCTTGTTACTCATAGCGAGTGGTCACTGATGTCCACTCCTGGCTAACCGGTTAAGGCTATGCACTTATCGGTATCCTTCGGCGTCAGTAAGTTACCTCCCGCATCCATGTCGAACATGCTCTGTGTTGCGTACGTCGCTTCGTTGTAGAACTTTTCAACAACTGCCTAGTCGTGTAGGCCATGGTTTGGACATAAAGCTAGTAGATTCTTGGAATTGCTACCATGCCCCGTAGAAAGTATCAGTATCCTCCATTTGAAAAAAATAAATTTGATTAGGAACACGAGCAGCCTTAGCCGGAGGATCGTATTTTTCAAGACATTGGGCTTACATGGAGACCCAAGTAGCTATGGAACCTGTGGGAGGGATTCAAGCCACTGGCTAGCCTGATCAACGAGTGATAATGGAAAGACATGAAGCTTGATAGCATCTTCAGAACCGCTGGTGAGTTTAAACGTGTCACAAACACGAGCAACGCAAGTGAGATGCGCGTGCGGGTTTCGTGGATCAACGTGTGACATTGTGTAGAATGTGAAATAGTGTTCAGAATATTAGAAAGAATCTGCCAATTCGTGTTAACGTGATAGCCGGTGGAATGATGTTGGATCTCGCGCCAGCATTGGCCGGACAGCGGTCTGCGGCTGCCCTCCACGGTGGTGCTAATGCGTCGTACATCTCTTCCGCTACTAGACGTGCCTTAGATCGCCGATGAAACTCAAGTTCGGGTTCGGAAAAAGGTTTTAATTCGGAGGGATGCTGTGAACGTGTGTGTGGCATGCACTGGTGGGGTAAGCATGTGTAAGCTCAAATATAGGGCAAATAATTGTTTTTCAAATAGCATGTATAGCCACTAAATGAACGAAAGTAAACAAAATTAAACTTAATAAGCTAAACTAATCTAAACTAGAGCAAAAAATAAACAGACATTTTTCCAACTTGATGTGAGAAAATATATCTATTAATAATAACGACTCACAACTAAGTTTTAAATTCAAACAACCTAAACAAAGCATCACACAAGCGATAACTGTAACGCGGGAGTGCGAACTCGATTTAATTCTAGATGTTATTTGAGTTTTATTATTAAGACTTTGTTATTGGAATAATAACTTGGGCCTTAATATACTATGTGGTGGGCTAATAATTAATTGATTTTTGGGTAAAGCCCATGACATTAATCTTAATTAAGATATGATGTAGGTCATATATGGAATGATCTATAGAGAACAAAAGGACGGTTACCATTATCTTCTTGAGATTGAGAGCATTCACAACAACCTACAAATCCAATTTCAATAACGAGAGAAATCTTTGTCTTATCCGATAAATTATTCGTGTTTAACCTGCGAAATAGGTTTATATGAAAGTTCTCAAACGATTCAGAGATTAATCCAGGCTACTTATTTATGAAGATTAAAATCAAGATCACAGGTTTGAATATTTGTTTCAATTCATCATCCTGCTATGCCAATATTACAATAATCCTACAGCTGCTACTATTAGAGAGTATAATAGAATATTTTATTGGAGTCTGATTATTATACTATAACCATTGTTGGGAGATATTATTTGATTACGCTCTATTTATCTCATTGTATTCATATATATAGTTGATAAATAATACTACGGAGTTTTCATTATTCTACATGATATCAAAGCATTTTGGCCTATTTTTTATCTCCTCTTTCTTGTCCTGCCCCGGGAATGTTTGTACACACAAATACAGTCGATTACGGTCTATATGGTCATCGCCGCATTCCGATCAGTCGTGTAGAGATATACCGACACCGTTGTTACAATTTTTACAACTATCGATTTCCTTTTTCTTTTTATCTCTCTATTTTGGTCCAGGTTCAACTACGGTTGTCTTTTAGTGCTCTTTTGATTCTCTGTAGTTTTCTTGTATTTTTTTTTTCTTTTTACGTAATTTGATTTTAGAAATAATTAAATAAATACAAAATTTCCAACCCTCATGTCTAATCTCTTGACTGTTCTTAAGTTTTAAGTTCTTTTTTAATTTTTGGTTTAACCGATTGAAAACAAAAAAAAATATTTTTAGTTTTTATTACTCACTTTTATTGTTTAGTTTATTCTTTGGAAGAGAAAATCGCCGTCATGTGCTGCCAAGTCATTGCTACGGCTGACTCAATCATAACTGCTACCGTTGCAGTCGAAGCTGTCATCATGCTTAGCCACCTGAACACGGCCACAACTGATCTTCTTAGGTCCTACAGTTGACCGAGTATCTTCACAAGCTTTGCACTCCAGTCTGAACGTTTAATTTCCTACCGCTTTGAGTGCAGGTGAATATTAGAGAATACAATAGAATATATTATTAGAGTTTGATTGTTATACTGTTACCAAAGTTAGGAGATTGTATATGATTATGTTTTCTTATATTAATCTCGTTGTACTCATATTATATATAGTTGATCAATACTACATTAAACAATATCACTATGGCTATCACTATCACTACTTCATGAGGTATGCCACTTCACTTGATATCATATTGGGTGTTTTTTTTATTGACTTAGTGTTTTTATTTTCTAGAATGTTGCTGCGTGCTTTTGAGGGTGCAAGAGCTTGTAGATGTTCAGCTGTTTAATCTTTTATGTGTTGTGTCTTTCCTGTTTGAACAATGTTTGATAAATGTTATGAATACACAAGTATATGCCTTGTTATGCGCTGTCTTTCTTGTTTGAACGATGTTTGATGAATGACTATTATGAATATGTACTTACGCATGTATCGGCCTAGTTATGTTCGACATGGTAAAGCCCGTCTTACTCTATTTATTTTATTATTTGGGATCTACTGCATTTCGGTGCGATTGGGGTCACAATATTTAATCTCCTGCTGTGGTGGCTCCAACGTTTTTAGTGGGGATGATTTCCCGTAAACTGCGTCAATCTCAAATTCATATATAAACTTGATTGACTACCAGCCTAATAATGAGGATCGTTGAATCTGTTTTTCACTTGAGAAGTATAATAGCCTAAAATGTAATGATGACTATCATGTTGAAATGTAAAAACAAATCTAATGCACTGGCTGGAAGAGGTAATGAGATTAAATACGCAAATCATGGGTTCTATCTAAACATCAATACTTTAAAATGCCTGCAAAAGAAATTGTACAAGTATCTAAAAGAAAATAATCAAATAAAATCTCTAACAACCTGGGTTTTGCATAAGAATGCAAATTCAGACCTCTTTGTTGTGAGACTGTGAGTTGTTCTTGTAGTATAGCTACTACTGTTATGCAGCAGGTAGTTATTTGGATTCTGATTTGAAATAGTTACTATTTCAAATATTAACTAAGCATATAAATGATAAGCACATTATGATGTGAATTGTTCTTGTAATATGTACCTTTTTTCACAGCCTTGGGAAGTCTAATTGACATGAAAAACATTTTACTGGACAATGGTCCCAGTATGTTCTTTAATATTCAAACAAAAGAAATCATAATTTTGTCAAAGGGCCTAGTTTTTGGATAAGAATGCAAATCCAGACCTAAGTGTCACCTAACAAAATCTATGTGTGTTAGAGCATCAACTTATTTATGTTCGCTACTGTTGGTTTGTTATGCAGCAGTAGGTGGGTTGGGCTGGTTTTGGGCTATGATAAGGAATATATAATTTGTGGATGGCTACGATTGGAGGTGCAAATGCCTGTCAAAACGGTTTCTTGGACATATATTAGTAACCGATAACTGGTATCAAACAGTAATATTGGTTATTGCCAAATCGTTAACGAACCATTTGACTTGAGTTAAATACAGTCAGTTAGTTACATTCGCATATTTGGGTTTAGCGTATACATTAGTGAAAATCGTGTATTGATGATTTCCATCTTCATTCAGATTTTACAAAGTAAATTTGAGTAGTATAAAAGAGTGGGTGTCTATTTGAGTCGAATAAGTCGTCTTGATGATCCTGTTGAACACAGGCAAATTATCCTTCCACCGTAAAGAGCCAATGGTTTACACGGCTCTGTGAAGCCAGCCTAACGCAATGCTCGCCCCTTAGTCTAGGGGTACAAGTAACGCTTGGGCTTGAAAGTGCAAAATCTGGCTTACCCGTTCCAAGTTGAGAGTTGTTCCATTTTATGATGATTTATTCTTTATGCTATAAAAAGTAATACATATTGAATTTTATGGTTGTATAATACATTCGTTATATGGGTTTAGAATTTACATTTTCTTTTATGATGCAATTGCGTGAGCACTCACGTATACAGCCGTTTAAACATGGATCACTGGTCCGGAATATACAGACCAACAATCAGTCGATGTCTGGTGCAAGCTACCATGTTGAAAAGTGAATATACAAGTCCACATCAAACCGGAAATGGTTTAGAAAATATATTGTGAGGCTTCTTGTACCCAGTTAGTAGTTTGCGGGCCGAGCCATTCGGCTCAATTTTGGATTTGATGGAGTGGTATATCGTTTTTCTGTTTGAACAATGATGCATGTATATCCTTCATCATATATATACTTTGATGTCCTGCTAATGCTATTTGTTTTATAATTTTGGATTTACTGCCACTGCTTTGTGTTTACCCATGTTCAATACACATACATCGTAAATTTATGCAAACGACACATGCATAAGACTATTCTAATATGACACGACTGACCCTTGTACATTGTTTATATTGACACTTTAAATAAAATATAAACAAAACTAAATGACCCTAAGAGGTTTTGCGAGTAGAGTGTGATTATATCCAACAACCACCCCCTTATTCACGATCAACTTGTAGTAGGTCCTTGACGGATGTTAGGATTAAACACACACACACACACGAAAGGAATAGCAAACACGAGGATTTAACGTGGTTCGGTCTAAACTGGGGGTGGCAACTAGGTATTATTTATTGAGTGACAACGATTACAAGTACATAACAATCATATATATAGATATTAATCTAGGGTTTGCATCTTATTTAACAAGAAATTCAAACTGGGTTGGGCTTCGGTCTGACCACCCTACACCAGTCTGCCCTTTAGACTTCCAATAATAAACCGGGTCTAAAAAAAAGGCCTACGAACCCAACAATCTTCCACTCGGAGGCCTTGAGTACTCTCGTCTGCACTCCTCATCGTAATTCTGTAATCTAAACATCTTCTAGTTGCCACCGCCTTCTCATCAATCCAACTGTCCAACTGAAATCAAGCGTTTATTCAAACTTGGAATTATCCTCACGTCTTTCAAAGTCCAAGAAGTACTGGCTGAAGTGATCAAATCAACATCTCACATACCCGTAACCTCTAGAATATCATCGTTTGCTGGTAGAACCTTTCCAAAATCCCCAAACTTTAGATTCTTCATCGTTTCACTACAGTGAGCGGCATGAAACGATGCACCCTCATCACTAGTGACCCCGTCATCTGTGTCGTCTTCTGTAACGTTCACCTCTTTCTTACCATTTCGACACTGATTCCTAAAGTGTCCCTTCTCTTTACAACCCCGACATTCTATATATCTTTATGAGTCTTGGACCGACTCCTCTTCCTGCTCCCAATGCCTCGTTGTTTTCCCCTACCTCTACCTTCTGTGACTAATATATTACTTGATGATTTACTTGAACCTCTGGGTCTTGAATCTCCTCAAAGAATCAAATCCCGAATCTCATCAAAAGTAATTTTTATAGACGAACTACAAACTGCAGTCATTGTTTGAGACCAACTGTCGGGCAAAGAGGATAATAAAAAAAACCTTGAACTTCATCATCAAACGTAATGTCCACTGACACTAAGTGGGACAGGATCGAATTAAGATTATAAATATACGTTGCAATAGACCCCCCCTCTTTCATTCTAGTTGTCACTAGCTCTCAGATAAGATAGACCTTATTCGCTGCCGAAGGCTTCTCATACGTGTTGGATAGTGCTTCCATCATACCACGCCCTGTGGTTTCTGTCATGATGTTAAAGGCCACATCTTGTGACAACGACAAACTAATACAATCCCTAGCTTTCTTGTTAAACTTCTTCCAATTTTCATCTGATAACTTTTCTGGTTTTTCATCCTCAAGCACTACATCCAAGTCTTTTTGACAAAGTAGCGCCTCAATCTGCATCTTTCACCAACCAAATTTATGCCATGACAATGACTAAAACGAAAAACTGGATAAGAAAAAGAGATAGACACAGCAATGGCACGAGCCTGAACTTAATGATTGTTCTATTGAACTATGTTAAATAATCAACCTATTTTAAACGCAGCGGAATAACGAACTGGAAATCAGAAACTAAAACTTTTAACTGAAATGATAAAACCTGACAAATGTGGTTGACACTGCACCTGGCTTCTTTAGCAATTTCTTCTGATTGACGACTGCTCTACAAAACAAAATAGGATCTTGATTGGCTCGTTCTTGACTCAACCTTTGCTTAAAAGGAAATCGCTTAAAAGAAACTGGAACTTGTTGAACAAAATGATCTAGTTACTACTTTGTTGGCCCAAAAACTAGATCTACTAGCCCTAACTCACGGTCCAACCAAAAGAATAAACAAGCTAGATCTACTAGCCCAAAATTGAAGGTCTGGTCCAAAGCTAAAAAAATGAATTCTTGATTTGGGACTTGGAGTCTGGTCACGTGCTTCTCCACAAAAGAAAAACAATAATTTCCAAAGCCTTACCCACAATCCGCTTTCTTCTTCTACTCAAATACTACCAGCAATCCAAATCGGAACTTGCTCAACCTTTCTCTTCTAAACGATAACATCCAGACCACACTATCACAACACATTCTGATCTTCTTTGGTCGGCGATTGAACTGCCAATAACGAACTGAACAACGATACAAATAGCCAAATAATTAATGGTGGTTACTGGTGGCGTATGGTGGTTGACTTAACCCTAGTCGTGATCGTCGGGCTGGTTTTAGTGGCGGTGAAACAGCAACGACGTATACCCTAACGACAATCGGAAATCCGTAGCGGCAGCGGAACCTAGTGCAGCAGGGTGGCGGCGGCTGGATGGTTTAACGACGACTCGGGTGGTTCTCGTGTTCTTCGTGTGATCCAAACCTAAGCTCTAGATACCACGTGTTAGGATTGAAAACACACACACACAACCCCCCCCCCCCACACACACGAACCGAATACACACATGGAAGCAATAGCAAACACGAGGATTTAACGTGCTTCGGTCTAAACTGACCTATATCACGGGCGGAAACTAAGTATTATTTATTGAGTGACAATGATTACAAGTACATAACAATCATATATATAGGGATTAATTTAGGGTTTGCATCTTATTCAACAAGAAATCCAAACTGGCCGGGCCACCCTACACCCGTTTGCGCTGTAGACTTCGAATAATAAATCGGGCCTAAACAAAAAGGCCTACGAACCCAACAACGGTGAGTAGTTCCCTCATTGTGATTAACTATTCTTGGTAGAGCGGATAACACCTTTGTTAAGATGCTAGCCTTTTGTAATTCTCCAGCAATGTGCTTCACACATATTTGTTCATTTTCTATGCATTCACGTAGTATGAAGTGATAAGGTGTATCTATGTGATTACTTCTACCATGAAACACATGATTCTTTAGAAAGGCTATTGTTGATCGGTTGTCAACCATCAAGGTTATTCTTTATTCTGTCCATCCAGTTAAAACACTAATACTTGACATGTTGTTGTGGTTGCTGCCATAAAAATGGAATTCTGATTCTCATGATGATAATGCTATGGTAGGTTGCTTTTTAGGGCACCAACTGATAGGAGAGTTTTCAAAGTAAAATAATATTCTTGTTGTGTTTACTCCATAGTTACTATTACCATAATCAATTAACCTGCATCCTCAATTTTTTTAATAAGTTATACCATGATCTTTTGTCCCATTTATATAATGAATAACTTGCTTGATTGCTTTGAGATGATGCTCTTTTGGTTCTTGCATGAAATGACTAAGTAATCCTACATATTAACTTAAATCTGGTCTTGTGTGAAGAAGATATCTTAGGCATCCTTATACTTGGTGGGATCAACTTGTTCTCTGCCTACAACTTTAGTCTAAGTCCTGGATTTATTGGTATCTTTGTGTCATTGCTCTCAAGCATTTCCGAGTCCTTGAGAATCTTGTTTACATAACCTTTGATTGAGATACCACCCCATGTTTGGGTACCCAAGTAATAGGCTAATAAACCTAAGTTTCACAGCTTCAATCAATTTATCATCTATTGGTTTCTGACGGGTTTGGGATGACTTTTGAAAATCGTTTACGATCCAAGTCTTTCCTATTAATTAAATCTTATTCAACTTTCATAGCTTCAATCCATTTATCATCTAATGTTGCCTCCTTATAAGTTCTCGGTTCTTTTTCCACCGGTAATAATTCATTTCCATCCATATATATTTTGGGTGCTTGAGCATAAATATCTTCTAAACTTTGAAAGCATAATGGTGTATGATCATATGGTGTAGAGGATCTTTCAAATGTTTAAGAGTTTGGTTCATGGGAGTACCGAGTACGGTTGTGGAGTGACGTGTGGATATGGTGGATTAGAGGGTGATTGAGGTGCTTCTTCATTATGATTGTTATCTTCAATGCGCTCATATTGAGGTTCAGTATTAACGGGTAGAATTGTTGTTAGGACATCTTTAACTATAATTTATGTCCACTCATTTTTTTCTTGAGTATTACCTATAGCATCCTCCTTCTAATTCCAAACTCCTTTTCTTTAAAATGTACATCCCTACTATACAAATTCTATTTGTTCTAGGATCAAAAAGTCTATAGGCTTTTGATCCTTGTTCACTACCTAAATATACCATTTCAGTACTTCTATCATCCAATTTCTCTAAGTTTGGTAGTAACACTTTTGCATATGCGTTACGACCAAAAACTTTAAGATACTTCAAATTTTGTTTATCACTTTAATACATTCGAAAGGTGTGCTATATTAACTAAAGCTTTGGTTGGTGTTCGGTTTAGGTTGTAGACATCATGTTATGATACCATTTTGTGAGCATAGGATGATACAAACCTAAAACAAAATATGCAAATCATTTCCAAGGGAACTGTCAACTGTATTTAAAAATTATGGACTAAAGCTTCATACTAGCTTTATATTTTTATTAGCTACTGTATAGTTAGTCATAAATATAATTACCATAAAAAGCTTATCTGACACTATACTAGGTTTATTTGCTAGTTATAATAATTTATAATGAAATATATGTGGGGTTATATATATAATTGGGTAAACGGGGCCATGCTATTGGGAAATCGGACATATTACAAATTCCAAACCCATCACAAACCAGCAAAAATTTTCAAAAGTCATCCCAAACTCGTCTCATACCTTAGATGGTCGGGTAATACCCGTACCTAATGTTTCGGGTTTTCCCATCAGGTTCGGGTTTCATTGACATCCCTACAAGGCCGGCTGGAGGGTAGTGCTGGTTGGACCGTCGGCCGGGGCATGTAATTTTTGGGGGCCAAAATTTTTATATCTATATTTTTTATATATACATTTAAAAATATAAAACTTGTAAAATATGATTTGATCTTTGCCCTCTTATAATTATTGAGCCTAAAATTCTTTTTTATTCATAATCCATTTAATCAAGTTTAAATTATTGGGTCCAAACTAAAACTAACAACTAAAAAAATTAACTTAACTCCCAATGCAAAATAAAAGTAATAGCTGTCGATTGAAATCCCTTTTTTGCTTGCTTCATTCTTTGCCAATGTTAAACAAAACCTAAACAATGACTAACCCAGCCGACCACTAGTGGTTCATTGTTGACCACCAGGCTCCTCTACGGATGACCAAGCCAACGACCAAGGACCAAGCTATTTTTTTTATCAAATGTTAGGAGAGTTTCACAAATCATTGGTTAATTGTTAGTTATTACGGTATTTGATTTTAGTAATAAATGTTTATATATTTATTGTTATAACATTAAGCGTCATTTAAAAAAATAGCTTATATATTTCGTTACTTGTTAAGACTAGGGGTCTTTTTATTTCGGCTCGGCCAAGGTATCTAAATCCTCGGAGACGCCCTGCATCCCTACTTTTTTCTGGATATGGTTATATTTGGATTAAATGGTATTCTTAAAGGTTAGAATGGGCAACATTAATAAAAGTAAACTAGGAAAGATAATAAACAGGTTGGGTGATTAAAATAAAACCCTAACTTCAGACCTATTCTGATTACCGGCCTCCTCCATCGTCGTGTTTCATTTCATTTTCAGGTAATTGTACTGATTTTGGCTATCCTGTTTTCTTTCTTTATCGGAACGAAATAGTAATAACCACTCATTTGATTTTGACATATGATTCTTTGTCTGGTGATATCAGGTTTTGATTCAAAATCAAAATGTCAGACCACATTCCATTTGAAATCCAAGCGAAAATTATGAAAAGGCTTCCCGTCAGATCACTGATTCAGTTCCGGTCCGTCTCAAAGACATGGAAGTCTTTGATAGATAGCTCCGAGTTTGTTACTCACTATAGCTCCCAACAGAAACATATGTTTATAAGATACCGATCTCCTGATTATACATTAAGATACGTCTCAGTTGTTGAAGATGATACATTTCCCCGTAACAGAGTTTCCTTGACTCGTCCCCCTAAATATGAACGTTATCATATAATCGGGTGTTGTCACGGATTGTTGTGTTTCTATAATTTTGCCGGCAGGGCTGCTATTTGGAACCCGTCAACTAGAAGAGCGTATGATGTTGTGCCTAATGTGCCAGATGGGAAGTTATATGCTACCGTTTTAGGTTTTGGGGTTTGTTCGGTTACTAAGGACCCTAAGATTGTCAAGATAACATATGTTGAACATGACATTGAATTGGAAAGTATAAGTAGCATTCCTTTTCAAGTTGATGTTTTTAAGTTAAGCACGGGGGAGTGGAGAACTTTATCTAGAAATCTCCCTCGTTCGGTTTCCTTTGATAATTCGGTAGAAATTGATGGGATTGTTTATTGGCTTGCGACCGACCGGAACACAGTGGACGGTGGACCTTGTTATTCGATCATTTCTTTTGATATTACAAGTGAAGAATTTGGAGAAATAAACCTTCCGAACAGGTTAGCCAGGTCTCGACATTATATGATCATGGTGTCTAAACTAAGGGAGTCTCTTGTTCTTGTTGAAATGTCTGATCATGAGTCCAATAGATATACGCACAATTTATGGATAATGAAGGGTGGTTTATTTATACAGCTATACACATTTAATGTTAACACAGTACCCGATCTAGAATACGTAATAGGATTTAGACACAGTGGCGAACCTATACTTGAACGTGTATATGCTGATCATGGCGAACTTCTTGCTTATGAGCAGAAATCAAATCGCATGGACAATCTTGGATTTGATGGAGTGCAGCATCAATATTGTGTTCACCCTTACATGGAAACTCTATTACTTCATGATCACCCAAATCTTACAGTTCCTACTTAGTGAGGTACATCACTTCTTTTCATACCGGGTGTTTGAGAAACTGAAATTATTGTTTTGTTTTGACTTTATGTTTTTATTGACTTGAATATTGCTGCCAGCTTTTGAAGGTTCAAGAGCTTGTAGATGTTCTGTTGTTTAATCTTTTATGTGTTATCTTTCATGTTTGAACGTTGTTTGATGAATGACTATTATGAGCACACTATGATGTGAATTGTTATTGTAATATGTACCTTTTTTCACAGCCTTGGGAAGTCTAATTGACATGACTGTACTTTTATGATGTATGAGTGAAAAACATTTTTCTGGACAATGGTCCCAGTATGTTCTTTAATATTCAAACAAAAGAAATCATAATTTTGTCAAAGGGCCTAGTTTTTGGATAAGAATGCAAATCCAGACCTAACTGTCACCTAACAAAATCTATGTGTGTTAGAGCATCAACTTATTTATGTTTGCTACTGTTGGTTTGTTATGCAACAGGTCGCTTGGGTTGTTTTTGAACTATGATTAGGAATAGATTTAATTTGTGGGTGGCTACGATTAGAGGTGCAAATACCAGTCAAACAGTTTCTGGGATGTCGATTACTAACCATAACCGGTATCAAACAATAAAATTGTTATTGAGAAACTGTTAACGAACCATTTGAATCTCAAACCATCTGACTTGATTTAAATTTTAGTCACTTACATTCACAAAGTATCCGTTTGGGTATTCATTCACAATAATCATGTAATGATGATTTCCATCTTAATTCACATTTTGTAAAGTAAATTTGGAATCTATAAAAAAGTGGGTGTCTATTTGAGTCCAACAAGTCGGCTAGATGGGCCTGTGAACACATGCTACTTATCCTTTCACCATTAAGATCCTAGGGTTTCCGAAGCTATGTGAAGCTAGCCTAACGCATTGTCCCTTAGTCTAGGATACAAGTAACGGTTGGAATTGAAAGAGCAAAATCTGGCTTGCAGCTTCCAAGTGACGAGTTGCTCCATTCTTTGATGATTAGTTCTTTATGCCATAAAAATAATACATATTTGAATTTCGTGGTTGTATAATACGTTATATGGGTTTTATTTGTTCTTTTAAGATGCAAATGCGCGAGTACTAATGTACACAACGTTTAAACATGGATCATGGGCCGGGAATATACACGCCCACAATCAATCGATGCCTGGTGCAAGCTTCAATGTTGAAAAGTGAATATACAAGTCCACATCAAAACCTGAAATGGCTTAGAAAATCTCTTGTAAGGCTTCTTGTACCCTTTTAGTTGTTTGCGGTCCCAGCAACTTGGAGGCTTGAACCCAGCTCGATTTTAGTGGTTGTGTTTTTACTTGTACCAAAACTTTATATGAGATAATGAGACATAATTGAACTCTGCATTCGCTGGTATTTGTTGTTGATAAACAAGTCAAATCTGAGATAATGAGACATGTAAACTGATAGGTACTTTTGAGGTTTTCAACCTTCTTTTTTTCCTTACATGAACCTCCATGAAATTCACTTACGAACGAACGTACTCAATTGTTAATTAGTGTGATATTTTATAGTTCTCGTGGTCATTTTTCGCAATTCTCATTTTGACAGTTAGGTTTATATTTTGAGAGGTGAATTCGTCTATTAGAACCATTGTTTACATAATTGGACTGGACCGGGAGTCACCTACACAACCGGTCAATTTCAATACTACTGAATCACTTCCATTTGGGTAATTGGGTTATAGTGTGGACATTGGAACTTCAATTGGTGAACCAAATTAGTGGTTGAACCGGATTTTCAATCTTCATATGTTGTTAATATTACCAAAAAAATTCGAGTGAGAAACAAGATCAGAAACTCATGTGAACTTCAGCAATGACTACAAATGTAATGTCAAGACAAAATACAATAATCTTTCACTAGTTAATATATAGATTCCAACACTTTTAATTTTTTTTTTAATTCTCAAACTCTTATATTGAAATCTAAAACAAATTTTTTATAAAGGTATATTCTTCAAGGAAAAGGTTTCTCAAAATCAAAATTTATTCAAAGAATATGGTTTGATTTATACTAAAAATGGTTAAATGCTTTGGACTATTTCGATTTTGTAACGAAAGATGACTTGCATTATGATTTGGAACATCTTTCCTATTGATTTTGTGGAATGGCGCACTTTTAATATGATTGTATGATAGAAAAGGCTTAAATTTTTATTAATTATTTGGCTAGTATTATAGTCTTTGGCATTATAAGAGGCAAGAGATAGTGAAGTTTATAAATTTGAATTATAACAAAGTACTGAGCATTCATTTACATAGTAAATGAGTGGTATATTGATTATGACTTGTGTTTGTCATTGTCCTTAATACGTTCTGTATCTGCATCAGTTCAGGTTATTTTTTTTCATAAACAGACCAGTCAGCATGCCACATAAGCTCTCTATTCATTCTTTTCACAAACACCTTTTACCTACAACAATAACATATTCATTCTTCTCATAAATAACCTCATAACTTATACATCATCAACATTGGGGGCCCACCAACCACCATTCTTCACCATCCTTGAAGAAGGATCTTCAATCTTCAAGGATGACTTCCACCTCAACCTTCACAATACTTGTTTTTTCCATTCTTCTCACAAATCTCCTCCACGTAAGCCATGGATGGCCTGATGCGAAAGGTCTAAGATGGAGATCCGTCATAGATTTCAATCTTGAAAAATCACTAGTACAAAACATGCCTAAGGTGTGGGGATTTTGGCTTATAGGTACGGTGGAAGGATCACACCTTATAGACTCGAATCTTTTGATATTAGAACCACAACTTCAGGTAATTACAAGGGAACCACACCTTTTGTAAATAGACAACCAGAAATTTGACTTTTGATAAGGTGAAATACCGTGTTTTTTTCCAGATACCTAGAGTTATGAAAACACAATATATAAAAGCTATTATACAAAACCCAATAAACGCGAAGATATATGCTTTAAGCATGAAAATTTTATACAAAAAAGTTTCAAATATACAAAAAAGTTTCATAATACCACAAGTATATAGGTTTAAAAATTAAAGTAATATACAATAACTTCCCGAGCTGATGTCTTCATACTTGCAACCCGATCTGACATCTTCATACTTGTAACCTTTGTCGATGTGTTCACCTGAAGTCCCGAACCGTAAACATTAGCTAACAAAACAAAGTTACATATATACACAACCATAGATCAAAATAAAATCACACCAATCCAATATTTTTTTATGATTAACTTAGTCGATGTATTGAGGTAACAAAAATCAACAAAATCAGATCAAATATGAATCAACTAAATCAACAAAGATTCAATTAAACACTACGGCGAAAGATAATCAAATCATATTAAAAAATGGGCTTAAATATTAGGTAACTAAAATCATTAACACATGAAGGGTTGACATATTTATAAAAATGGGAGTGAAACCTCCTCGGGTTATTCGGGTTAACCTGAAATTTGAAAACCCAAAACGATTAACCAAACCAAACCAAGTATAATAGTAATTGCCAATTCTCCTAGACAACGAGGGATGATTCCTTTAAGTTGTTGTGTGCAACATCCAAAATTTGGAGGTTCGAATTCGTGCATAGAGATTGAGGAATACCTCCTGTGAAGTTAATTTGTGTATCCTGAAAACCACCAACGATGTAAGTTTTTCTCCTATCGATTTGGGTATTCTTCCGCAAAATGCATTATCACCCAAGTCTAAGATTCCGAACTCACTTAAATTCCATAATTTTCGAGGAATTTCACCATTAAATTTACTGTCATTTGAGTTTAACAAACCAAATGATGAAATATTACCTATAATAATTTTTGATGGGTTAATCGGGTGTGTGTAATCTTATTGGAGTGGCTTAACGTCAGATGGGTTATTCGGTTTCAGTTAAAACGACGAACAAACTCTAAGATAAAACCTTTCATGAAAGAGACGACTAAAGTTCAGGTAAAGTTCTAATCTCAAAAGCCCATTCACATAAGCAAATAATTACAAGTAAAATAGAAAATATAGAACAAAATAACAAATTTCAATTCCTTCCCTCCCTTTTACTTTTTCTAGGGTAAAGTCCTCTTAAATGGATTACTAGTTCCTTTCTTCCCAATCAATGCTAACTCTATCTTCCTCTCTTGTCATTTAGGAGATTTCCCCGGTCCATAAATAACTGTAGTTACATACAACTCTCAAAAGAGAAAAAGAGAAAGAGCTATGAGTTCAAGTAAGAAAGTGAAAGTTCAGTCCTCACAGTTTCCCTATCCCACTGCCAAAAAGAAGACAACAACAATCTAGCTCCTCGTACTACTTCTCTCAGTAAATACCATTCTCTTAGTTAGGTAGTAAGTAGATAGACGGATTAGTACTTTTACCCAGGGGTAGCCTTCCTTGTCGCCAAAGAAGAATGAGAATTGATAAAGTTTTCTTTTTATTTATGGATTACAACGAACTAAAGTAGCTAAATAAGTAGTGAAAGTAAGCTCCTGGCTAAAATGATAAGAAAAATAAGTTGAGGATTATGAATAATGTAATACCGCCTATGATCAACAGAGATGTCTATATGAGATGATGCAGTTAATGAAGTTAGAGCAATCTTGGATGAGGTACTTGACTTTTACGCTGTGTTCTGGAGTTCATTTATTGATAGAAAAGAAATGAAATTGAAGGAAAGAAAAAATTTGTTGTGTTCCAGAGGTTTATTTTAAAGAAAAGAAATTAAAGAACATTGTGTTCCTGAGTTTCATTAAACGAAAGAAAAGTAAATAGATGGAAGGAAAATAAGGAGAAATAAAGAGTAAGTTTGATTGAAATGTTTTCTTTTCAATTTGAAAATAAATAGAAAGAAAGAAACAAAGGAAAGGAAAAGGGGAAAGATAATTAAAAGAAAATTTTCCTTTCTTTTCTTTTCTCATATTAAATTGAACCAGGGAATAGAGTGTTAGTGAAGGCAAATCCTGTGTTTTGAGAAACATAGGGGACTGTAAAGTCAAACCCAACCCGTTAAGTGCAAGTGCTGCAACTACTACTACGCCTTTGCCAGGGGATTCTATAATCTTCGTAACTTGTAGAATTTGCAAACAATTCAACCTAATAACAAAGAAACCATGTAGCAAAAGATGAAATTGTGAAAAATAACAGGAACTAAACAATAGAAAAAAAATACCTTATGCAAATGATACAGTATATTGTTGAAAGTTTAAAATTAATAGTCACTTTCTAATACCAATTCAATGTTTTATTATGAGATATTGTCTGGATAAATGAGAGTGGGCTTTGGACATGGATAAGCTGGAAGCTAATGGGCTAAGTAGGCTGGATGATGTTGCGGGTCCAAGTGTAGCTAGTCAAAGGCCTGTGATGGTAAGTCATTATCTCCATGTTTATATAATATGTTTTAAGAAGAAAATAATCTGGGACACATATTACTTGAAGATTCATTCCTAGCCTAAATTTCTCGCTCAAACTATTATTCTAATTTTAATGAAAACGTATTTATGTGAGTGTAATTAAACAATCCATCCTTTAATCAAATGCTAATTACCTAAATTACATGGATTGAAATGTATAGGTACTTATGTCAATATAATGAAAATATTTATATCTTTAATGATATCAGATCTACTAGTTTTGTTTATTAAATCAATTTATACACATTTTTTTAATGTAGGAGATGAATGTGTGAAATTCAATGAATGATATTTATAGATTTAAGTTTATAAAGACAAGAAATTATGAATGAATAACAATTTTACTTTTACATATTCATTCAACCTCCATGGATCATTGATTTTTTATTTATCTTTTTCAAAACAGTATTTTATTCATGCTAATTTTATATATGTGCTCCTTTTTTTATGTCATTCATAATAAAACATCTTATCAACTTTTGTTTGAATTCGCAACTCCATTAAAAAAATATAATTACAACTTATAAAATCACTATGTGCATCTTTTTCATGATTATGAAGAAATTGTATGAGAAACTCTAAGTATTCGTATGAGTGTTCCACTAGAAAATATAATTATAGAATCATTTAATTTGATAAGATATAGGTTGTTTTCCCTTAGATTTATACACCGCGTATTCGTATGAATATTCAATTTGAAATATAATTTGAACTTATAAAACCATTTAATGTGATAAAATATAGGTTTTTTTCCTTCAATTTAATCATTGAATTTATATAGCTTAATTGTATTTCTTTTAAGCATCTCGTGCATCACACATGTTCTAAAGCTAGTTTTAGATATAACACTTGTACTCTCTCTGTCTCTCTCTCTCTCTCTCTAAAAACAAGTTGTTAACGAGTTTGTTACATCTGGGGTTTGTTCTTTATCATATTGATCCGAACTATTGCTCGTTAGATCTTGAGAGTTGTATACAAATCATCATATTGATGATTTGTGAGTAATCAAGACATTGTAATCTTGTTTTGTGTTGGTATTATTGATCAAGGAAATTAAATTTATGTTAATCTCTTATCTGATTATCATTTTTTAACATGATATCAAAGCTTAACGAGCTCTGATTCTTGGGATTCTGCTATTAATTCGATATTGATTGCAAAAATTAGGGTTTCAATTCTAAACCCTACTTTTGGGCTTTTACTATCTCGGGTGATTGCGCTTGGATCTTATGTATGACGGTGTCTGTCACGTGGTTCTTATATTGATGGTGATTCACAATTTGCTTTGTCGGATTTTTTTTTCTGTCAAAGATCTTTACCCTAAGTAAAGGTCGTAGGTCTTGACTCTTGGAAGGAACACCCTAACTTGGGCGCCCCTTGGTGAGTTCATTCCTATTTCTTGTTAAGACTCTAACATGAATTAAGTTTAGGCATTTTGGCTGGTTAGGTGTTCCAACGAGTGATAAATGGAAGAGACACCCCCTTGTTTTAAGTGTTGCATTCTTTAATTGTTACATATTGATTGATCTTTGTGTGCATTTTTGTTGTTAATTTCAAGTATGGGTGATGATGCTTCTAGTTCTAGTACTTTGATTAATAAGCTTGATGCTATTCATCCGATGTATTTACATTCTAGTGACTCTAGTAGTCTCAATATAAACTTAGTTAAATATTATATAAAAGGATCCAACTACAATAGAGAAGTGGTTAAGCGGGCAACAAGCTGCGTCGCAACCCCCCTTTTGAATGGCAAACCCGATCCTACTGAAAACAAAGTTATAGTTCTTTTGCGTTGATAAGTTACCGTGCACGACCCGCTAAAATCAAAAGGAATGAAGACGTGTAGATTCTCGACACATGCCTTCTCATGCTTAGAAATTTTTCCAGATTTCACCTTCAACACAGTCTGCCTAACAACAAACACAATATCCCTAAGCCCAACAAGGGGATACTTTAGTAAGGGTCTATACAAGCGTGCTACCCCTACCTATCCAAATACAAGAACATTTGTTGGCCGGAGAGTAGACCACCCTTCAAAGGGATCCGATAGAGAATTCACAAGAGTTTTTTTTTTTTGCCTAGATCCCTGCTTGTGGGGCCTCATTTTGTATTTTAGTCTTTTGTATTGTTTGATCTATTCATGATGTGATTTTGTTAGCTTGTCAGTTTGTTTATTGTATGTTTGGGCTCGAGGTCATGTAGTTAAAGCCCATTGGGCCGTTTATAATAAAAGACAAGAATGGTATGTCTTGCACTATAAAGCATACATATGCAACACAACCTTTTGCAAAAACTTAATCTTATCCTCTCACCGACTCTCTCCCTACTCCATCTTTATTTCTATTTCAGGTAATAACGAAACACCCACAAGATCTGAGATTTCGGTTGGCCACAAGTGATTTCCGCTAGCTTGTGGTTAGAGATTGATTCAAGAACTAGTTGTTTGATCCGTTATTAGGACCTACAATTGGTATAAGAGCTTTTAACTTTACTAGTTGTAGTTCTTGGGTCGCAACCTTAGATTTTGGTCTTGTTAGTGTGTTTAATACTTGTTTTCAAGTGTTAAAGTGGGTTTTCGGGCTTACTTGTGTGTATACAAGCTTGAAATAGGTGTTAAAGTGTTATTTAAAGCTTTTGGGTTAGTTAGAAGTGTGTTCTTTGTGTTCTTGAAAGTGTTTGGATTCAAGAAGTATGTTTGGTTAAGCTTGGAAGTGTGTATTTCAAGACTTACAAAGTGTTTATCGGGCTCTTGTTAGATTAATCGAGTTTATTTAAATAGAAAAAAGTGTACTTGTCTGAAAATCCATGCATAAAGTGAAAATTGTACTTTTTTGGAAATTCCAATTGAGTCGAGTTACAAACCATTCGAATCAATTTTGCAAACCAAACGAATCGAATCTAGAAACTAATCGAATCGAGTTTGGAAACCAATCGAATCAATTTCTATTCGATTCAATTCATTTTTCAATTCGATTCTTTTCAAATTTCTACACTATTCGATTCGATTCAAATTCTCTTCTATCCGTTTACCATTCGATTCGATTCTCTTATTTCGATTCGATTCAACATAGACTCAATCTGTTTATACTTGGAACTTTTAGACAGAATCTGTTTCATTCCTAACTTGTTCAAAGAGATGGTAGATGATCTCGAGATGTTGAAAAGTTGTCTTATGTTGGAAAATGAGGCTGTAACCACCACAAGACCTCCAACGTTGATGTCTTTTGAAAGAAACTTTGATTATTTCAAATGAAGATTCTAAAACTACACAAGAATGACTGATTGTGCTATTCTTAGATCTATTGAGAATGGTCCTCATAAGCCTACAACCCTAACACCTGAAGGACTAGTTGATACTCCTCATGAAGGTTATGGGGATGATGATAGGAAACTGCTTCTTGAAGATGAAAAGGCTTATGGTGTGTTAGGTGTGTGTCTATCTTCTGATATATCTCATACATTGAGAGAACACACCGCTGTCAAAGGACTTTGGGATGCCTTGGTTGAGAAATTTGAAGGCAATATGGAGATGAGGAATAGCATAAAAGAAATGTTGAAAGAAGAGTTCAACATGTTCAAGGAGAAAAAAGTTGGAAATCTCATTGGGAGATTTGAGAAGTTGATCACCAAGATGAAAAGTGCCGGAATCAACAATGCCATGTCAGAGATTAACTACAAGCTGCTGAAATCACTACCGTATACTTGGAATAGCCATGACATTACCATCAAGCGAACAACCAATCTGAGTGTAATTTCTCTATGAAACTTGATTTCCACCGATAATTCTTTTGAAATGGATGGCATGCTTAGGTAGAACAATCATGTTAGCTCTCTGAATCAAACATGTTATGGAATTAGCTCTGCTTTCCTTAGTCAATCACATCCAACAGTTCATCCCGTTGATGGTGTTAAGTTATACACTGCTCACCATGATAGCAACAAAGCCTTCAAGACTTCAGCAAGTCAGCCAACTTCATCTTACTCAAGTTCATTCCAAGATGTTGTTAACAAAGTCGTTGAACTAGCTCTCAAGGCTCAAGGGGTACACAAATCAGGAAACAGAAAAACTAGCAGTTCAAGTAAGTCTGCTCCAATTGACGATTGTCACATTGCACTATTCCACGCCTTTATGGCCAGTCATGAAGAATTGATGCAAAGAAATTTGTTACTTCCGTCCTTCCAGCAAGGGGATATTCCTGACATCAACGAAAAGGACCTCGAGAAGATGGATATCAGGTACCACATGGCCATGATAGTTCACAGGCCACAAACTTCATGAAGAAATACGGGAAAAACAGCTTCAGAGACTCCAACAGCAAGAGTATCGAGTTTGATAGGGATCAGCTTCGTTGCTACAATTACAACGAACTGGGACACTTTGCAAGAGAACGCGCCAATCCATTAAAACTTGCAAATGGCATCAACATTATTACTGAAGTCTCTGACAGTGAAGGGGGAAAGAGAAATGATAAGAGGCCAGTGGGTTATAATTCGGGTCAAATAGTTCCTGTATCGGTCAAGGAAGCTCCAACAAAGAAAACTCAAGCTCAAGCACCAAAGCCCTTATCACTCAGTCTGTTGAACCAACTTTATCGGATTGGGAGGATCATCAATTCACTAAATTTATAAATCCGTTGAACATGGATGGAAAGGCGTTTGTGAATGAAGACAAAGCTGCTTCAAGTTCTACTCCATGAGAAAACCATGCCACTCCTGAAATTCCCAAGGTACCCAAACTTATTTGCTCTCAAGCTTGTATTAACAAAGTAAAATACTACAAAATTCATAATGCCACTGTAATTAAAGAGCACTTAGGCATTAAACGTCCGAATGATGAATATAAGAAGTCTGACACGATCTACACCACAAGAATCAAAACTCATAATTATGACATGACAAAATTGCACGCTAAACGATTTCAATCTAACAAAACATTTGAGTTTCATTAAAAACGAATAGTCGAGTTAAATACTAAAATTGAGAAACTTGAACTAGAACTTTTTCAAAGAAAAATAATTTTGGAAAAAATTGTGCTGACGTATGATAAGTTAAAAGAGCATCATTGGAGAACAGATGGGGTGAAACAAAAGACTGGTTTTGGGTATGAATTTGTGGCAATTCCACCGCCGTTCGATGACAACTACAAATCCCTACCTCACTTTAGTTTCAATACCCCTCCCAAGAATTAAATGGTCTATGGAGTTGGTCAAGTGCCAAAACCAAAGATATTTGTTCCTCCCGTTTCAAAAACAGTTGATCCAATGCCATTGCCTATTGATTTTAATGGTGATTCATCTTGTTCGGCAAGTAGTATAAAAGAAAGTCGGTTGTGGAAAAGGACATGAGGTGTTATGGTAATAGAGTGTCAAATTCACCTTTTGTTTCTACTGTGAATTTAAAATCATTTGCTAGTTCTGTCTGCAATTATGACAACACTATTTCCACCCAAAATACATTGTCTTCATATTTTGATGTTGATGTAACTCGTGAAGGTATTAATGTTGGCACTTCTCACATTAATTTGAATGATAATGTTGATGTTATTTCATATAGTGATTATAAAACTGTTTATGGTGAAAAGTATGTTGATGATTGTGAAAAATTGAAAAAGGTCTATTGATGTGAACATATCAAGTTGTTCATCATCAAGTTGTAAGTCTGAGGATAGTTTAGAAAAATATAAAGTTTTTGAAAATGAAAAAGCCAGTACTTCATGTAAATATGTTCCCCCATCTAAACTATCATTTTCTCAAACAATTAATCAAGTAAGAAATCCTCAGCCATGCAACTTCTATGACAACAACTATTATGGTCATTATCAAGAGAATTACATAAATTCTAATTATGCAAATGCTTTTGGTAATTGTGGTTATGGTCCTAATAGCTTTTACAACCAGTTCCTTTCCAAGGAACACCTTTCCCACTACAAAACCATATGATAGTTTGGATGAGTTCTATGGTGTTCATAGAAGAAAATGTTGTTTTGTTTGTGGTAACCCACCTTACCTTGCAAGACAGTGCAAGAACTGGCATAAATAATAGAGAAATGAACAGTCATTTTAATTAGTCTCGTTCTAAATCTGCATCCAATACAAGAATAAGGACTGATCGATCTGAAAGTTCTGCCAGTGAAATGGAAGTGAGATCCAAATACTCTAACAAAGCTAGAAAACCTTTTTGGATAACCAAAAGGGAAAGATAAAAAAGGAGTTCAAAGACTGAAAAGTCCAAAAACTCATAAAAAAACAGGTAACAAGATGGATCCAAAGATAGAAAGATCTGAGGATTTTGTTTTAAAAAAACAAAGAAGAGATGGTCCAGAATATCTTCTAAAAACAAGAAACATGATTCTACATGGATTCCTAAGGACTTTTCTTCAGATTCAGACTCACCACAACCTTTCATTTTAAAAGAAAATAAAATACAATTTGGTGATTTCCTTGTTAACCTTCCCGAGATAACTGAGTCTCAGAACTATGTCTAATTAACTACTAATGTGTGTAGGCTTAGTCAAAAAGGCCTGTCAATAGTATTTGGTACTTAGACAGTGGGTGCACCAGACACATGACTGGAGACGAGTCCTTACTGTTTGACGTTCAACCGATCGATGGTGGAAACGTTTCTTTTGCTGGTGGCGTAGGAGGGAACATAACAAAGAGAGGAAAAGTTTCAAACGGTATCTTAACTTTTGATGATGTCAATCTGGTGGAATAACTCAATCACAATTTTCTCAGCGTCTCACAAATATGTGATCAAAAGTTCTCCACTTTATTCATAGAAAATGAATGATTGATTATAGAACCATGTTTCAAAGTCCCAGAAGAATGGACTTTGATGCGTACTCCGAGGCATAACGAAGCTTATATATTGGACATGAGCAGCTCATTCTCTCGTCTAACTGTTTCATGTTTAATCTTGAAAACCTCGGAGAACGATTCATCATTATGGAATAGACGTATTGGCCATGTGAACTTTAAAAATTTAAACAAACTTGTCAAATGTGAACATGTGAGGGTCTTTCCTATTAAAACTTTCTCTTACATTGAAAAATGTATTTCTTGCTCTAAAAGCAAGCATCACAAGCTCCCTCACAACCCAAGATTATCAATTCCATATATTCTATTCTTCAGCTGTTACATATGTATTTATTTGGTCTCATTCATCCATTGGTAATAGGCCAAAAAGACAATTGTCTTCTTGTTACCGATGATTTCTCGCATTTCAGCTGGGCTCTCTATCTAGGGCACAAGGATGAAACCACACGGTTTTTAATCAAGTTCGTAACTCTTGTGGAGAATCAAAATGATAAGAAAGTGAAGTGTATTAGAAGCGACAACAGAACTGAGTTTTGCAACAGATCCGTGGATGACGTCGGTCATTCAAAGGGGATAAATCGTACACTCCATAACATGATGGGGTTGCAAAACGTCGTAACAATACATTGATCGAAGATGCAAGAACTATGATGTTAGACTCAAAGCTTCCATTGTTTTTCTGGGTTGAAGCAATCAATTTGCATTCTTCATACAAATTCGTATGATAAATAATAAGCGCTTAAAGAATAATCCTTTTGAAGTCTACTATAAGAACAAGCCGCAAGTAAACTATTTGGATGTCCATGCACTATACTCCATACGGGTGCTCACCCATATCCAAAATTTGCTGAGAAGGCAAATGAGTGTTATTTTGTTGGATATGCAGCCAATAAAACCGTTATCATGTCTACAACAAGAAGACTAAAGTGATTATGGAATCCTTCAATGTTGACTGGCAAACGCTTAACCCTATTGATGCATGCACGGGACCAACTGGTTGTTTGATTATGATTATTTGTTGAATCAGTTTCGTGGCATGTAATCCTCCCCATCAATAAGTGCCCATGTTCCAGCTTCTATAGGTGATCATGTGCTGATTCAAGCTATTTCCGACAACTTAAATGACATCAATATGTCTAATGGACCTTCCAACAGAAATGTACCACCAGCGGCCCCTCCACTAGTTGTCATCAATCCTGCTCCTCAACCCGCTGATACCTTGGATATGGTAACCCTTGAAGATGCTTCTGAGTTAGATTCAGATGGCTCGTTCCTATCAGCTGACAATGTGGAACAAATTAAGTTAGAACCTGCAATATATATTCAAGCAGCGCCGAGTGTGGTTGAATATGTTCCCACACCTCCCTTTTCAAATGATAATATTTAGGTTGCTGCTGCTGAACAAACTGCTGATGGTGCTTCTAACAACACTGCTTCCACTCATGTTCCTGTAGTTGTTGTTCCCTTCATTGAAAATATCTGGTATGGCCCTATTTTCCAAGAGCATGTGGTTGATCAATCAGACACTGTTCAACCGCTCAATGATGTTCTAATTAATGTTCCACACATACTCCATCCCATCGAGAGCCTGACAATTGATCTTCAAGTGGAACATCTCGTTTAAGTGGAAGATATTCCCCAGTTGCCCATTCACCAGTCACACCCAACAGAAAATATCATTGGCTCTCTCTCAGCCGGCATCTAAACAAGGAGCAAATCTGGCAACATTAACATATGTATTTTTGCATGTTTTATTTCATAGGTCGAACCTAAGGACTACATGGTAGCTCTCAAGGAAAATTCTTGAGTTGAAGCTATGCAAGAGGAGTTGTTATAGTTTAAGAAGCTCAATGTGTGGAAGTTGGTTAAGAAGCCATAAAACAAGAAAGCGATTGGTACAAGATGGGTATTTAGAAATAAGAAGAATGATAAATGGGCAATCCCAAGAAATAAAGCACTGTTGGTAGTTCAAGGCTTCTATCAGAGGGAAGGTCTTGATTGCGATGAGGTTTATGCTCCTATTGCTAGGCTCGAGGTAATTCGTTACTTCTTGGCCTATGCGTCGTACATGAAATTCAAAGTATATTAGATGGATGTGAAGATTGCTTTCTTGTATGGGAAAGTGAAAGAAGAAATTTACGTCAAGCAACCGCCATGTTCTGAAAATCCTAAACGTCCAAACTACGTTTACTGTCTTGATAAATCTCGCTATGACATTCATCAAGCACCTCATGCATGGTATGCTACCTTAGCAGAACATCTTTTGAAGAATGGATATAGAAGACGTATAATTGATCAAACACTCTTTATCAAGAAGGTAAAGGATGATCAGAATCTTGTTCAAGTGTATGTCGATGACATTATCTTTCGATCAGCATGTGATAAGCTGTGTAGATAGTTTGCAAAGGTCATGCAGAGTTGATTTGAAATGAGTTCATTGGGGAAATGACTTCCTTTTTGGGCCTTCAAGTTGAACAGAAGATGGACGGGATTTTGATTCAATAGGCGAAATATGCTCACGAAATTGTACAGAAGTTTAGGTTCAAGGATGTCACTCGGATTGCCACTATACCAGCGTCATCTCTAGATCCATCGGGAAAGTCAGTCGAGCAACAGCTTTATCGGTCCATGATTGGCTCCCTAATCTACCTCACTACAAGTAGGCCGAACATTATGTTCCCTGTCTATCAATGTGCAAGATATAAATGCGATCCAAAAGAGTCTCACTTAACCGCTATCAAGCGTATCTTTCGGTATCTAAAAAGGAAACCATTTTTTAGGTCTTTGGTATCCCAAAGATTCTCCTTTAGTGTTGCACGCATTCACTGACAGTGATTATGGGGGCTGCAATCTTTATAGAAAATCAACTCCTAGAGAATGTCAGTTCCTGGGAGACCGATTAATTTCATGGCAATGCAAGAAGCATGTCACTGAATCCACCTCCGAAGCTGAAGCGGAATACATTATTGGCTCCGCCTGCTGCCAGTGTTATAAAACTCGGCCTAGGCGGCCGAGTACTCGGTGCCTATGCCCTCATTGGCGCTTCACCGCACCAATTTTCTTCTCCAAGGTCTAAAAACTCGAAATCGCCCCTAGGCGGTCCAACTCGGTCCTAGGTGGTCCAACTCGGACCTAGGCGGCTCTACTCGATCTAGGCGGTCCAAATTGGTCTTAAAATTTTTTTGACTTTTATTAAAATAACTCAAATTCTCCATGGAGCCCACCACTGCTTTTTTTTTTCCTTTTCATGCTAATATGCAACCTAATTTATGTTCTAAACTTGCAACCACAATTGTTATCATCCGATTCGAAGTTCTAAACTCGCAAACCTCTTATTTAAGTTCGATTGAGGTACATCTTTCATCGACTGAGACATTTTCTTGAACTAATATGTTCGGGTTATTTATCGTTTTTGTATTTTTCATTTGTATTTTATAGAATATTTAGTAAACTTTTTATATTTGACATATATATAATCTCTGAAAAATGAATTTCTTTATAAAATATCATGTCCGAGTACTCCCTTATTACACCCCTCCTAGACCGAGTGCTCATAACTCCCTAGTCGACCGCCGTGCGAACGCCTAGCGACTTTTGCAACATTGCCTGCTGCTCACAACTGATATAGATCCATCAACCGCTGTTGGATTACGGTTTGAATTTCTTTAACACCCCTATCAAGTGTGATAACGAAGCAAAGGTTTAACTGTCAAAAAACTGGCCCAACAATCTGAGACAAAACATATTAACATTCAAATGCATCTCATTCGTGAGTGTTATTGCCGGAAACTTGTCAGTATTGAAAGGGTCCACAGAGATCACAACTTTTCAAATCTTTTCGCTAAAGTCTTTGATCATTCCCGATTTCTATATCTTGTAGAGTCATTGGATATGATTTGTTTTGATTAAATTTCTTTTATCTTTTTGAGTTTTAAAATTGTAAATATTTTTAAAATATGTCACAATTTTAGAGAGAGAAAATGAGTTAAGTATAACTCACCAAAAAGATTTTTCGTTTGATTTTTTTTTAGAAAAACAAAGTTAAGTCACTTAACTTGCCAAAAATATTTTATATTTTAATTTTAATATATATTTATGAAAATTAGAAAATGTTTTAAAACATTTTCCCGTTTAGAGGGAGACCCCGCTTAGAGAGAGTCGGATAATATAAAATTATAATATTTTAAGAAATTGATCCAACTTTTGGAAAACGATAAGAAATTGTCTTTAGTTATCCTAGCACATGAAAATAGTAAATTAAAATCAAACAAGATCATTGCTTGATGTGTAAATAGGCTTGACAAATGAGTAAGTGTCATAGTGATATAAACTTAATTATCCGCATATGCTTGTGGTTTCACCTTTATGAAGCGGTTGCATGACTCCACTATAAGTCATATCTATGAAGTAAAAAATGTTATTAGTAAGTCGTACACAAGACCGTTAGTGATTGGTCACGATTAAATTATTCTTGCTTTGATATATATATTAAAAATCAAAATGAAAAAGCAAAAAAACTACAAAGTGCTTAAAAGAATTTAAATTCAACACACAGACAATTCTCAACACAAAATGTAATTAACAAACAAAAAAGGACATATTATAACCACGTAACGTGGGGCAAACAAGTAAGTCCTAAACACTTTATATGAAGGTATGTAAATTCGAACGTGGAACGTAAGTCTATGGTTCAGCCTTTATTATTAGTAAAAGTTTGCAAAAGTTTAAATAAGCATAAAATATTTTGATCAATTATTAGGGGGTCGGAGTCAATTCGGGGTGATCTGATAAACACAAAGTATGCCCGAGGTATGATGGAGTCAATAACTTATCGGAATAAATGGGGACCACATAAAGTATTGTGCTTAATATATACCTTCACATATCACATAAACATCTAAATATATGCAAAGATTAAAATGGACAAAATATATCTACAATCGACTTTGGGTTCTTCACATAATAAAATTGAAATAGAAGTGTGATCTAGAATGTTAACGAATAATATGATTTCATGTCGTGATCTACTTTTAAATTGTGATTAGTATATAATATATAATATTAATTTCATCTTTACTTTTAATTGTTTTTTATTTCTTTTTTTGTTTTGTTTTGTTTTATTTTTAACTTAAATTTTTGTCTTAAGTATGTTTTACTTTATTTTATTTTACTTTTCTAATTATATGTTTGTTTTTACATTTTAATTTTTTTTATTTTTTTCTTTTACGTTTAAGTATGTTCGTTATGGCTATTTGTTGATGGCCCATATTGCAAATGTTGTTAATAAGTGGACTGACAAAAATATATCTTGTATATATTTGAGTAGTTGGATTCAGTTTATAAATATTTTTAGGTTTTAAATATGTAAATATTTAATAGTTTGGGGGTTGAGAGTGTAAAATCGTTTAAAACTCGAGAGGTTTTGACCCTATCACGAGATAGGCTGACCCTATATAGGGTCAACCAAAATATATTTCATTTATTTACTTACACTTTCTCAAAACACTCTCAACTTTCTCTCTCTCTCTACCTTATCCACTGCCTTCTTATCCCAAACCCTTACAATCAAATCTGCATTCAAATATGTGTCACTCACACTTGATAATCATCTTCAATGGACCCTTCACCATTAGTAAATCATCTATATTTTGTTAAAGATTATTGTTCTTGTTCACCATGTTCATGACAGACCAACGGAAAATCAAAATGAACTTTATATGTTGTTTGCTCGAGTTGTTATTATAATCTTGATAACGCTATCATCAGGAACACCTCAAGGATGAATTAATTGAATTTTTGTTTAAGTTTGTATAGATTTTGATTTTTAGGTCATTTTCGAACCATTTTGGGTCTAATTGACTATTGAACTAGATGTATTTGTGTGTATAAGTTGCCCTAAAATGTTTATCGGGGTCAATCTAACCTAGGTGAGAATGAGTTCAATTTAATCGAATCGAGTTCATAATTGAATTGAATCGAATTCAAATTCGATTCAAATCAAACGTGATCACTGGAAATCCTAAAGGTAAAAGGAATCGAATCGTATTGAATAATATTCCATTCGAATCGAATTTGATTCTAATCGGATCGATTTTCTTTTGAATCGAATCGAGTTCCAGACTAGATTTGATTCGTTTGAAACTTGATTTGATTCGTTCACAGTTGGACATTTTTTTTATCTTTACAGGTCAAAAGGATTCGAAGTCAATATAATTCCAATCCAATCGAGTCTCCAAACTCGATTCAATTCATTTTTTACTCGATTAGATTCGTTTTATATTCGGTTCGATCCATTTACACTTTGGATTTTTCCTTCCAACATCATACAACTTGATTCATTTAAGCTGAATCTCGGTTCGAATCATTTTTACTTAACAGTTTTGTAAATAGTTTTCAGATTTTTTTTTCTATTTTTACTTTATCTTTACTATTGTTTCTATATACATCTTTATTCTCCTAACTCAATGATCAATTCTAATGTTTTGTTTGATGATTTCTTTGCAGCAACCTAACATATATTGTCCTCTTGATATTCCTCGAAAGAAGATTTACAAAGTGTCCATCTCCATGATTAAGGGTTTAATGGAATGTTCGCTTACACATGCTATAACCGCCAACCTGGAGATTCATACATGTTGGATTGAAGAAGTTTGGACAAATGCCAGAGCAGTTAAAATTGGTGACACAATTACTACCAAAGTGGTTGGGATGAAACTTAAGATCACCGAGGCTGACATCCGTCGAGCATTAGACATCAACGATAGCCCTGATGATCCTTGGCTACAAGCAATGAAACCAAAGTTGGAAGGAAGAGTTCGTGATGAACACTGGATATGATGTCGTCTGGTCCACATGTGAGAAGAGACATCTTACTCCGTATTGGAAGTTTCTGTTACATATCACCGCAAATTGTCTGTCTTCGCAAAAGGGAGGTCTCAACAAACTAAAGGTTGATTAGGTTGGAATCATAAACTGTCTGACCAATCAAATTAAGTTCAACTACTCCAAGTTCTTCTTCAAGTGCAAGCAAGCGAATGTGCTGTCAAAGCATACTTGGATGATCTATCCAAGGTTTGTACAATTGCTTCTAGATGACTTGATGTCCGAAGTTCCTCGACCAGTGTATCCGCCTAAGTTTGATAATGAAGGAAAATGAGATGTCTCCCACTGAACCTCATCATGCAAAAATGGTAAAGCAGACTATGATTAAGGCTATGTTGGAGCCTCCAAGTCACAGCGAGTATGTGTATCAAGGAGAAGTGTCTGGCAATAAGTTAAGTTCGGGTTATTTGCTAAGACTGAACCAGATAGTGATGAAGTGAGTGAAGATGGTGACGAAAGTGATGGTGATGATGATACTGATAGTGAGGCGACCGATAGTAACACCGAGGTTGAGGGTGAACACCCTGAACCAAGAAAATGCATGACAAGAAAAGGAAGGCTCTAAGTAAGCCTTCTAATGGGGGCTCGTCTAAACAAGCTGAAGAGGAGAAAGAGGAACCCGAGCAACCCCTAAATTGTTTGAAGAAAGGTGGGGAATCCAAGAAATCCACTCCTTCAAAGATGCCTACGTCAGTTAAGGTAATCTTTCCCTGCTTCTACTTTGACACAACCACCACCAACCACCAAAGCAGACCCACGCAAAGCCTCACCAACCACCCTATCCCGCACCATAGAAAACCTTAAAGGCAAACACGTTCATGTGCCTAGAATTAAAACCAAAGCAAAATCCAAGACCAAAACAAAAACCAAACCCACCTCTAGGAGACTCCCTGTAACCTCTCCCGAACAATTCCCTTCACACAAACACCAACCCATCCAAGGCCTTCCCCTTCCAAAAATAACCGAACCCGAAATCGAACCAACATATACCTCCCCCATTCAGCAACTACCTTTCTCCCCACCTTGGACAACTCACCAATCTCATCCCCATTTAGCTCATCCTTTACCTCACCACTTAAGGGAACCACATTATGGTAAACCACATTCATTGCCTCACCTAATACCTTACCCATAACCAACCTTAACCAAACAACGATCGAACTCACTAGCCTACCCTTAGCCTTAACCTCACCCTTAGCCATCCAAACCATAAACATGCCTACCCAAACCTCACCACAATCCATATTTTCAATAACACCACCCGCAATCACCCAATGCCCAATCATATCAACCATTCCTTTGTCAAGTGGGAAGTGTAGGAAGTCCCCAGTCTAGCGGGATCCTATCCTTGATAGGATTCAGACTTTGGAGGAGTCAAACGAGAAGAGAGTAAAGAGTAAAGACCTAATGATCAAGTTTGTGAAGGAACAACAAGACACGAGCGGAAAGTGATGAAAGAAATAACTACTCTTACTGCTAGGGTTGCTCAGTTGGAGCAAGACATGAAGGTTGATAAAGCCCTAATTGAGAGTCAACGTCTATGGATCAAGACTCATTAAAATCAAGTCAACAATCAGCACACATTGTTGACTAATGAAACTTTGTTGAATGCGGAGCGTAATGATGAGGTGACGCGTCTTGATTCGAGGGTCTCACATCTTGAGACTGATCTACCTTCCTCTTTAAACCTTGCACAAAATTTGATGAGAGAGTTAGAGTCGGGTGTTGAGAAGACGATGATTGAAGTTAAAGGACTTGATTATCGAGTCCACATGTTAGAAGGTGAATCGAGTTCCTTAAGAAACATTGGAACTCTGATTGGATAGAATGCAGATGTGAGAGCCGAGGTTGAACGGCTGAGACTTCAATTTGAGCAACATGACCGCTTTACCAATGCTCACAATGTGGTCAATGAAGCTCTTGAGAACCGGTATCTTGCTGTTGTTGAATTTATGAGACTGATAGATGAAAATATTGACGATCTTAAGAACCACATCAAAGTAGTTTTCCAAAGCTTGACTGACTATGATTATGATGAAAACATAGGGAAAAGGAGACAAGTCACTTTAGCTGTGCGCATTGCTGATGTTCAAACTGTTGGTTCTAAGACTGGCAAAAGTGTTAGTAGAGTTAAAACCGGAGATGGTACGAGTGGGAGTGGTGTTGGTATTGGTATTTGTGAAGCGGCATTGGTCACTGGTGCAATTGTTGAGACCATTGTTGTTCCACATGTGAGTGTTGAGACCGTTCAAGTGACTGCTCCAGATGTTGGAGCAATTGTCGCTGGGAACGAGGAGGAAGTTGTGAATAAGGAGGACGATGAAGAGTCCGATGATGAAGATGATGAGGAACACGATGATGACGGTGGTGATCCTCATGATAGTTTCGATGAACCACACAGTGGCGGTAACGGTAATGGTGATGGTAATGGTGAGAGTGGTGTTGGTGGTGGCAATGGAACGAGTAAGCCTCAGGATGACTCACCAAAGGATGTTGTCACTAAAGATCCTACAAAGAAAATAAGGGATGCTGACTATTCACTAGAGGAACAAATTGTCTCTATTTTTAATGTTGTTACATGTGTAGGTACCTAAACTCAAAAATCTGTTGATGAAACAAATTACTCACCAAACCCGGATACTCCGGCTCGTGGTGAAAATGTAGATCAAGCTTAGGAGCCAGCAGTGGTGATGGCTCTTCCAGCAACAGGTGGTGAATCTTCTCAAACATCGAGGAGAAAAATGAAGAAAATATACTACATCACCAGGGTTGCAAGTCTCTATGACCGTCTCTACCCTTATCATGACGACTCCCCAATTCTCTACTACAAGTGGCACCCGTCCAGCAAAACATGATGTGCCAATGGGTATTTGGCCAACATGTACTACACTGATATCCATACATTGTATGGGCTCGACATGAATCACTTCAGACGAATCGTAAGGAAAGCTGCAGTTGCGGAGGAACTAAAGGGATGGCTTATGAGATTCTTGAGCAGGGAATGGAAGCACGACTACCCTAACTTCAAACTCAACAAGGGTAAGTCGTACCGTCACGCAACTAAGATTGATCCGATCTCAGGAAAGAAGAAAAAGGCTTGGAGGTACAAGACCCACAAATATGGGTGGTCGATCTATCATGGAGAACCATTTCTATCAAACATCTTTCATGATTTCATCTACTGGGAGTTCGACAACAACACCAGAGAGGTTGTCATCCACTGCAAAAGGATGCATTTCCTTCGCTTCTTTGATGAGCATGAGTTGGCTGCCCTCAGCAAAGAAGATCTGTTGAATTTATATAACTCTCCTTTGGGCACAGTCGAAGACATTCACCGAGACAACTCTGATAGAATAATTTAGAAACTCAACAAGTTCATTAACTTTTTTGTTGACATAAACTATATGAAAACGATGACGAATTTTACTAAGAAACCGATTGAAGAAAGAAGCTGACAGATAAAATACTAAAGATGAGAAGGAGATTGTAGGCTCCGTTTTGCGTTTTAGTCTTTTTTATTTGTTTGATCTATTTACGATGTAATTTTGGTTGCTCGTCAGTTTGTTTATTGTATGTTTGGGCCTGAGACGATGTAGTTAAAGCCCATTGGGCCTTTTATAATGAAAGATAGGCATGGTATGTCTTGCAAGCATACACATGCAACACAACCTTTTCACAGAAACTTAATCTTATCCTCTCACCAACTCTCTCTCAACTCCCTCTTTCTTTCTATTTCGGGTAATAACTAAACACCCACAATATCTGAGATCTCGTTTAGCCACGAGTGATTTTCGCAAGCTTGTGGTTAGAGATTGATTCAAAAAAAGTTGTTTGATCCGTTATTTGGACCTACATCGCTCGTTTTAATACATCACAAAGGACATCTCTGACCAAATCATGTCAATATTTAAAACCAGGGTCTTCTTTCAATGAACGGCATATTTACCAAAATTATCCTAACAAACTTTATGGCACACCGGGCATGGCTCATCAACTGGGAGCAGTGGGATTATTAAACGATATTTAAGATCGGTCCGGTACTCCATTGCTGACAAGTGCTGCCCTAACACTTCAATGGGGATGACGTTCAAAAGATCTTGAGCATGGGAAGCTTGCATGCATTCTAAAACCGCTCTATGGCGAGTTGATAAGTTAAACTCCTCTCCCAAACTTTAGGCAATTTTACTATAAAGGGCACTCGCCAAAGCATGTTGGGCTTTAGGTGCGGTGTCCTTATTAGCGAACCCGCCAAGATCAAGATCGGGAAGGAAACTATGCAAATGTGGTCCGAATCCAACCCATCAATACCAAAATCCCGCAAAATGTGATCTTGTAACTTCCAAGATTGTGCTCTCGATGCTACGAAAGCATATGTGGAAACATCCTCAGCTGATAAATATAAACCTAAGCCCCCTAAACGAAATTGGTTTTACAGATGGTTCACTATGTGGCCTAATGCAATGACTCTTGCACTTCAAGTGAAAAAACAAAATTGGTTTTATAGATGGTTCTTGCATTAGATCCACATATGAGATACTTGCAAAACGGGATAGATGTAATTCTATTGTGCTTACTTGTATTTTAAATTCTATTTCTGAAGAATTATATCATGGTCAAGTTCATTTTAAATTGGCTTCTGAAGTTTGGAATGAGTTAAAAGAGACATATGATAAAGATGACGAGTCACTGTGTTTAATATGTGTCAAAAACATTTTATGTTTTCTCAAAATAACATGCATGTGTCTGAATATTATCATAAATGGGACATTTTGTGGAAACAACATGATCAGATTCTTTAGTTACCTGTTTATTCTTGTAATAGTTCAAAGAAATTTAATGAATTCAATATGATGATTAAGCTAATGCATTTTTAACTTGATAGTAGCTATCAGTTTGTTAGATCAAAACTATTAGAGAGGAGATTCCTATTGTTAAGGAGGCTTTCTCTATAATTTATAGGGAAGAATCACATAGACAGTCTAGTAGTAGTAATCAAAAGGGACAATCTCAAAATATGGGATTTATTTTTATGTGTAATCAAATATTTTATAATAAAAGGAACACAACTAGAGTGCAAAATCAAAGTGTCAAGTGTTCCCATTGTAAAAACAATGGGACACACTGTTGGTAAGTGTTTTGAAATAATTGGTTATCCTGATTGGACGAAGCCCAGAAATGGACAAGGAAAACAAATAAATGGTAATAGTAATAATTATATATCTAATAATACTAGTTGTAGTATTAATTGTAATAATAATAATCCCTCTGTTAGTGGTGTTTCTTCTGAACAAACTCTTAGGTTGTTAAGCATGTTAGATGAGAAGGCTGACAATATCAAAGTTGTAACGTGTCAGGGAATATGAGTCCTTGGTTTTCCTTTATGAGTTTTAGTAAACTTCGGTTTTGTTTTTCTAGTTCTAGTAATGTTAATAAGATAACTGGTTATTAAAAGCTTGTGGGAAAATTGATTTATTTGTCTCATACCATGCATGGTATTGCATACTATGTGCACTATCTGAGTCAGTATATGCAAAATCCAACTAATTCACATTTACAAATTGCTTCAAGAGTTTTGTTTAAATTATTTGAAAGGTGCTCCTGGAAAAGGAGTTTTGTTTACTAAAAGTGAATCTCTTGATTTAAGAGCCTATTCAAATTATGATTGGGCTAAATGCTTGGAGACAAGGTTAGTATTTCAATTAATCTATTATGTAATAATAAGGTTGTAATATCAATTGCATCCAACCCTGTTTTCAATGAGAGAACAAAATATTTTGAATTAGATTTATTTTTTTAAGAGATAAAATTTCAAAAGGTACACTTAAAACTATTGCAATTAAATTTGAAAAAACATATTGATGATGTGTGTACCAAGGGTTTGCTAATTAATCAGCACACAGAACTTTGTAACAAGTTGTGTTTGTTTGATGTATTTAGCAATTGAAAGTATAAAATTAATAGTGATTTTCTAATAGTGAAAGTATAAAATTAATAGTGATTTTCTAATACCAATTCAGTGTTTTATTATGAGGTATTGTCTGGATAAAAGAGAGTTATCCTGGAAGCTAATGGGCTGAAGTGGCTTGGATGATGTTGCGGGTCCAAGTGTAGCTGGTCAAAGGCCCATGATGTAAGTCGTTATCTCCAGGTTTATATAATGTGTTTTATGAAGATATTTTATATATAACACTTGTACTCGGTCTCTCTGTCTCTCTCTCTAAACACAAGTTGATAACGAGTTTTTTAGATCCAGGGTTTGTTCTTGATCCGAGCTGTTGCTCGTTAGATTTTGAGGGTTTGTATACATATCATCATATTTATGATTTATGAGTAATCAATACAGTGTAATCTTGTTATGTGTTAGTATTATTGAAGGAAATTAAAGTTGTGTAATGCTTGGAGACAAGGTTAGTATTCCTGTTAATCTATTCTGTAATAATACGATTCTAATATCTAGTGCATCCAACCATGTTTTCCATGAGAGAACAAAATATTTTGAATTAGATTTATTTTTCACAAGAGATAAAATTTCAAAAGGTACAATTAAAACTATTGCAATTAAATTTGAAAAAGCATATTGATGATGTGTGTACCAAGGGTCTGCTAATTAATCAGCACATAGAACTTTGTAATAAGTTGTGTTTATTTGATGTATTTAGCCATTGAATTGTGTGTGTGGAAAGGGGGGAGGGGGGTTGCGAAAGTATAAAATTAATAGACTTTCTAATACCAATTCAGTGTGTTATTATGAGTTATTGTCTGGATAAACAAGAGTGGGCTTTGGACATGGATAGCTAGAAGCTAGTGGGCTGAAGTAGGCTGTATGAAATTACGGGTCCAAGTGTAGCTGGTCAAAGGCCCATGATGTAAGTCGTTATCTCCATGTTTATATAATATGTTTTATGAATTATGAAGATATTTTAGATATAACACCTGTACTCAGTCTCTCTAAATACAAGTTATTAACGAGTTTGTTAGATCTAGGGTCTGTTCTTGATCATATTGATCTGAATTGTTGCTCGTTAGATCTTAAGTGTTTTTATATACATATGATCATATTTATGATTTATGAGTAATCAAGACATTGTAATGTTTTTCTTTATTGGTATTATTGAAGGAAATTAAAGTTGTGTTCATCTCCTCTTTAATTATCATTGTTTAACATATATAAAATAAGTTCTAACTATCAAATGCATAAGCTTGCAAATACCACCCCTGTGATATAAGAAGTTTCAACGTCACTCATTGCCCTCTCAATGGTAGAGTTGCTTCATGAAACAAAACTACATCAGAATTTCAAAAAACACAAATAAACTAACCTTTCAAAAAAGTATATGCATATTTCAGTAAGCAATGGCTGTAATTTTTTGCTTGACATGTTTCGCTTTTAATCACATATGAGCTCTCTTAAGTGGAAAATAGATATGTGTAAAAATGAAGTAAAGTAAATCCAACTGTAATGTTTTTAAGCATGAAAATTTTTTTGGATAATCATATAGCACTTTAACTCAACAATCAAATCGATAAAACCCTAAAGATTAAGCACAAACACAACAATAATTATCGAAAGGCCTCTTCCTAGGATCGATTGCAGGCTACCATAGGTGTCATTAAATGACTGCAACATGGAAACCACCCGCTACCATAGGCATTGTTAAACGACTGCCGGCATCAATAAATCCCTGCTACTACTATAGGCGGCGTCGAACGACCTCTAGCAACGGAAAACCCCGTTACCATAGACATTGAACAACTACCGGCAAAGGAAAACCCCCCTCTACCATAGACGTTGTTGAACAACCACCGGAAGCGGAAAACCCCACTACCATAGACGTTGTTGAACAACCACCGGAAGCGGAAAACCCCACTAGACGTTGTTGAACAACCATCTACAACGGAAAACCCCCCGCTACCATAGACATTGTTGAACGGCCATCAACAATGAAAACCCCAAAATACAGAGACGAAACACATCCAGTGTTGGAATTGATCTGCCCAAGACACATATTAGAGTTGATGTGGCTAGTACGTATTGATCCAAGTCGGGTCATATCCAATAACAAGCTAGACAAACACCGAGAATATTTGTTTATGTATGATATGATCATAAGTAAATGAATATTGACACTTGAGTTATTTGGAAAATGGTTTCTAAATAAAAATGTACTTGTGTAATAAACAAATCATATGGATGATTTATGTTTTATGAGAGAACATTACATGTTGTTAATTAAGTTGGTTAAATAACAATATGTGAATAATGGTTACTAAGCATGTCACCCAACATGTAATAAGTTTTGTTATATCTTATAAATATATATATGGATATATATTTATGTTATAAAACAAAATTAATAATATTAATAATGTAAAGGAATCTCTTACACTTGATATTATTTTATTATTAAAGTTGAGGTAGTGGAGACATGCAATGGATATCATTGGTGGAGAGAAAGATGCTTTTGAATAAAACCAAGTCTTTCTCTTTCCTTTTTTCATAACACATAATTAATTATACACAAGTAACAAAGGTTTCTCTCTTCTCTTTTCCTCTCGGATTTTCGGCCAAGGAAGAAAGGCAAGGAAGAAAGGGTTATAGCTAGAAGTGGTGTCTTGTTGGAGCTTGGGGTATACTAGCTTGAGGAGCTTCCATATTCAAGTTCTTACCTTTCAATCATCATCCTTTTCACACTTCTTTGATTACTTGAAAGGTAGTTTAACATGCATGAACTTATAGTGACATGCATGTGTTTGATAGTGTGTAATTCGTATTTGGATCCGGGTTTGGGTTTTGCATGTATTGAATTGGTTCTATACACTAAAACTAACAAGATTTAAAACTTATATCCTTTGCGTTTTTGGTAAAATAAGGATTTTATCACTTTGATAATCTTGTTAAAACCCAACAATGGTATCAGAGCCGCTTATACGAATGCATGCTTCATTAGACCCAAAATTTTTCGGTTTTATGGTGGGTTTCACCATTTGGCCGAAAATTTTAGGGGTTTTGGTTACCCCATGGTTTTTCAAGGTTATACTTTACATGCATGTGGTAATCTTGAAAAACCAAGTCATTTGGATGATTGTTTAGTTTGTTTGGACAAAACCCGAAACTTTCGGTTTGCTTAAGCTTGGCCGAAAGTTTTGAGGCAAAAAGGGGAACCATTTTGGTCTTGTATTATTGCATATTTGGATGTGTAATAGATGTTCATAACCTAGCCATGGCCTTGTGTTTGGTTGAATGATTGTGTTGGTTGTTTGTTCATTCGATTTGGTTGTAATATTTATTTGGGTTTGTAATCTATTTATTCATTCATATGGCTTGTAATAATAAGTAGATTAGATGTATTTCTTTTACTAGAAAAATGTATTAGGATATATTTTGTAAAAAAGGATGCATGGATGGAAGCCCAAATAAAATGATGAAGACCACAACACCGGGAGTAAACACTTGGAGCATATGGATGCGAAATCAAGTGGGAGTTCACCGACACAAGTGCATGTTCTTTTGGGTCCCTTAGGAGAGACTTTTTGACACACTTGTCTTCGATCAACAAGTGTGGTCAACATTAGGAGGCTATGGTTATGAACTTGTGGTTGTGTATATTTTATGCTTGCATGGTTGATTTACTTATTATTTGCAATATGGTTTGCTTAACAACTTAAAATCAACTAGCATAAAATTGGTTCCTTAGAAATCGTTAGGTAATAAAAATTGGTTTTATTAATAGCTAATGATTTCATAATAAAATGGGTTTTATTAAAAGGAATTTTGAAAATGGGTTTTTCAACTAAGTACCATACATTTGAATGCATGCAAATGAAAGGTACAATAAATAGTTTTCCAATCTAGAATTTAGAAAACTAAAATCCCTTTTAAAAACAAGTTAAACACCATCCTTTTATACGACACTTAGTCACTTGTAGACTTGATAGTGGGTTAGGATCACCTAAGCACTTTTAAGAAAACTTGTGATCTTAAGGTGATTTTACAAGTACTTTTGGCATTAGGATCACCTACCACTTGTATGAGTAAACTCACACGTGTGTATAAGTAGGACGACTTGATTTGAAACCATGACTATAGGATCACCTTAACATGGCGTTCAAAGGTGTTGATGGGATTTAACATACCAACTAAACATATGATGTTTAACCGATCCCATAAAACTAGAAGTTGCAAAGGGTTGCAATTGTCAAACGTTGACTAGCTTGTTAATTCGAATAGTAGGATAAAGGTCACCTAACTACTATTTGAATGAAACGTTGGGTTCTAGATTTTAATCAATAATTGTCTTGGAGACATTAAAGGGTATTAAAGATTAAAATTTTATTAATATCGAAAATACTAATTTGAACTTTGTTAAAATTCTTTTAGATGGCCTCAAACAACGCACCGAACGCAATTATCCCACACGTGCATAATCTATCACTAAGATCCATTCTGGATAAGGATCGTCTAAACTTTAACAACTTCATGGATTGGTATTGAAAGTTGAGAATTGTTCTCAAGCAAGAAAAGAAGTCTTATATTTTAGACGATCCTATTCCCGATGAACCCGATGTCAACAACTTGGATGCCTATGCGGATTGGCTGAAATACAACGAGGATTTGGTGCAAGTTTCTTGCCTCATGTTGGGAACAATGATTCCTGAGATCCAAAAGGATTTCGAGAATCATAGGGCGTATGACATGATTACCCAGCTTAAGGAAATGTTCCTTACTCAAGCTCGGGTTGAGCGATTCGAAACGGTTCGAGCGCTTCATGCATGTCATATGGAAGAAACCCAATCTGTTTCATCTTATGTACTTAAGATGAAGAGCCACATTGATCGGCTTGAACGGCTTAACTGTCCCGTCTTAAAAGAGTTAGCCACGGATTTGATCCTAAATGGCTTAACTAAAAGGTTTGAGACATTCGTCATGAACTACAACATGAACGGATGGGACAAAAGCATTGGTGAGCTTCACGCAATGCTTAAGACAGCCGAAGCCGGCATGGGTAAAAAGGTTTTACCCGTTCTTGCGATCAATGAGGGAGGCTCAAAGAAAAGGCATCACCCGGAACCAAAGGCAAGGGTTGCCGTTGGCAAGGGGCAAGTCAAGAAGGGGTTCAAGGGAAAGGCAAAGGCGGAACCAAAACCAAAGAAGCTAAAGGTTAGCGCTGAGGATCCGTGCTTTGGTTGTGGTGAGATAGGTCATTGGATGAGAAACTGTCCGACCTATCTCAAGGAGTTGAAAGCTAAGAGGGATGCGGGGCAAACCTCAGGTACAACTTTCATGATTCACATTGATCTTAATATTATTTCTTCTAACACATGGGTATTGGATACCGGATGTGGAACTCATATATGCAATTCATTGCAGGGTTTCAAAAGAAGAAATGAAGTGAAGAAAGGAGATATAAGTCTTTTCATGGGCAATGGAGCAAAGGTTGACGTCCAAGCCCGAGGAGATTATGTTTTAAAACTTCCAAATGGTTTGGAAATTATTTTGAAAAACATTTTATATTCCCCTAGTTTGACTAGGAATATTATCTCTGTTTCTGTATTAAGACAATCTGGTTATGATTTTAAGTTTGTTGATAATGGTATTTATGTTTTCATGGATAATGTCTTTTATTTTAAAGCGATGCCGTTTAATGGCATTTATGAATTAATTCATGATGACTCATACATTGATAACTCGTTGTACCAAGCTAACACCAAAAGACTCAAAATGGATTTGAGTAATACTTTTCTTTGTCATTGTCGTCTTGGTCACATAAACAAGAATCGTATTCATACACTTCGAAAGAATGGTCTTTTGAAATCAAATGTTGATTCATTAGATGAATGTGAATCTTGTTTATTGGGAAAGATGACCAAAGAGCCCTTTAATGGAACAAATGAGAGGGCGAAAAACTTATTAGGTATCATACATTCGGATGTATGTGAACCTTTTAGGACAATGTCAAGAAATGGTGAAAGATACTTCATTACCTTTACCGATGATTATAGTCGCTATGGGTATGTGTTCTTGTTAAGACACAAAAATGAGGCCTTTGAAATGTTCAAAGTCTTCCAAAATGAAATACAAAATCAACTCAACAAAACAATCAAAGTACTATGTTCTGATAGAGGAGGTGAATACCTCAATGATGCATTTCTAGAACATCTTAGGAGTTGTGGGATTGTCTCACAACTTACTCCACCTGGAACACCACAACATAATGGTGTGTCCGAGAGGAGGAATCGAACTTTATTGGACATGGTTCGATCCATGATGGCTAGAAGCTCATTACCTCTATCATTTTGGGGTTTCGCTGTGATCTCCGCTGCGCGTATTTTAAATATGGCACCAACCAAGAAAGTGGATAGGGCACCTTTTGAAATATGGCATGGAAAGGCTCCAAAATTTTCATATTTAAAGGTATGGGGTTGTAAGGCTTATGTTAAGATCTACACCCCTGACAAGCTTGAATGTCGATCCACTAAGTGTATATTTGTAGGATATCCCACGGATTTGATGGGATATTATTTCTACAATCCAAGCGAGCACAAAGTGTTTATAGCTCGAAAGGCCAAGTTCTTGGAAAGAAGGTTCCTTATGGAAGGAACTGATAGAACTGTAGAACTCGAAGAGGATCGAGAACTACAAGCCGATACACGTTTGGTTGGCACTAGCAATCAACAAGAGGTTGTTGAGGATGATCAAATGGTTGATCAACACACAAAACATTCGCAAATCTGGTAGAGTTAGCACCCCACCTGAGAGATATGGATTTTTCATAGATGGATGCTACGTGGTAGATTCGGATGAACCCACCACATACCGAGATGCAATGTCGCAATCTGATTGTGACAAATGGCTATAAGCCATGAATGTTGAGATGCAATCCATGCATGACAATCAAGTATGGGACTTGGTTGCTCCACCTCTAAATTCCAAACTCGTCGGAAGTAAGTGGGTTTTCAAGAAGAAAACTGATATGCATGGAAACTTGGATACTTACAAAGCTAGACTTGTAGCAAAGGGTTTCACTCAAACTCAAGGGGTTGATTATGATGAAACTTTCTCGCCCGTGGCGATGCTAAAGTCTATTAGGATATTGTTTGCCATAGCCGCATATTATGACTATGAGATATGGCAAATGGATGTCAAAACTGCTTTTCTAAATAGGCATCTTAATGAAGATGTTTATATGGTTTAGCCTGAAGGTTTTGTCGATCCACAACATCCTAACAAAGTATGCAAGTTGAAGAAATCAATCTATGGATTGAAACAAGCATCTAGAAGTTGGAATCACCGTTTTGATGATGAAGTTAAGAAATTTGGATTCATCAAAAACGCTGATGAAGCTTGTGTGTATAAGAAAGCTAGTGGGAGCATCATAACCTTTCTAGTATTATATGTCGATGACATATTACTGTTTGGAAATGACATTCCAACCTTGGAAGGTGTAAAAGCCTGGCTTGGAAGCTGTTTTTCCATTAAGGATCTTGGTGAAGCCGCCTATATTCTGGGAATAAGGATCTATAGGGATAGATCAAGGCGGTTGATAGGTTTGAATCAAAGTGCATACATAGACAAGATCTTGAAAAGGTTCAAGATGGAAAACTCTAAGAAAGGTTTGGTACCTATTCAAAGAGGAACGATGTTGAGTGCTTCTCAATATCCAAGCTCAAAGGATGAGCAAGACAAAATGAGTGGTATCCCATATGCATCTGCTATAGGATCCATCATGTAAGGCGCATGACAAGTCGATACCAACAAAATCCGGGAACTAGCCATTGGATGGCTGTTAAGAGCATATTGAAATACCTTAGAAGGACTAAGGACATGTTTCTAATATATGGCTCTGGTGAGGAGGAACTCGTTGTAAAGGGTTACACTGATGCGAGTTTCCAAACTGATCGAGATGATTCTCGATCACAATCGGGATATGTTTTTGTTCTCAATGTTGGTGCTGTCTCATGGAAGAGTGCAAAACAAGATGTGGTAGCCTTATCCACCACTGAATCAGAATACATCGCCGCCTCATTGGCAGCTCAAGAAGCTTCATGGATTAGAAAGTTCATTACCGATCTAGGGGTAGTCCGTACCATTCAGGACCCTCTAGAAATCTTTTGTGACAACGAGGGTGCGATTGCTCAAATCAAGGAACCCCGCGCACATCAAAAGACTAGGCACATTGAGCGGAGATTCAACTACATAAGGGATGAAGTTGAAAAGGGAAAGATATGTATTCGTAAAGTTCACACTGATCAAAACATTACGGACCCACTCACGAAACTCCTTGAAAGGCCGAAGCATGAGGGTCATACTTGCGCCTTAGGACTTCGATATTCTAGTGATTGGATTTGATCAAAATTTGTATTTGGATATTGGAACAATTTTATTTTAACTCAATCATATGGTTTTGGTTATGGTCATGTTCTTGATTTATGTTCCATTTTAGTATGTTTAAATCCGTGAATAATTTGAATTATTCTAAACGTCCGTAGTCGTTCATATTTAACAAATGTGAAAGTAAGACTATTATGAACTTGTATTGGTAGATATTCATGAGGTATGAATATAGCAAAGGGTTGCTGCCAAGGTTCATAGATATTTATGGGATAAATATTGGACTGACCCGCTCTCAATTTTACTGCATGGAATCCTTGGGATTTGTGATCATAAATAAATTTGAGTAAAGGCGAACTTCATAGTATCCTCCGACCTGAGATACATATTGGGTCTTGATATTCATCGACTATTATGCTTTGACTTAGTTCTTCGCTGCTCTGAAATATGTCAGTACATAAGGCTAAGCTCAAGTATAGTACAAGGTGATAGTGAGAGACGTATGTAGTCAATATGGGATTTGTCCCTCTTATTCGTTGAGAGTTAAATGTCTAAGGCCTGACAAGTTAAATCAACAGAGAATGATCACTCTGTGTCTCTGGATTTAACATGACATTTGTGGCAAAAGGATAAAAGATAGTTTCACCTAAATCATTTTCAAGTATGGGACTTGAAAGGGATGATGTTATTGAATGGCACTTCGTCATGCGTATTAGGGGTAGTAAACCGTAGTTAGGCGGTATTTGCTACTTGCATCAATCTTCTATGTATCTTGTGCAAGTGGGAGATTGTTGGAATTGATCTGCCCAAGACACATATTAGAGTTGATGGCTAGTACGTATTGATCCAAGTCGGGTCATATCCAATAACAAGCTAGACAAACACCGAGAATATTTGTTTATGTATGATATGATCATAAGTAAATGAATATTGACACTTGAGTTATTTGGAAAAGGGTTTCTAAATAAAAATGTACTTGTGTAATAAACAAATCATATGGATGATTTATGTTTTATGAGAGAACATTACATGTTGTTAATTAAGTTGGTTAAATAACAATATCTGAATAATGGTTACTAAGCTTGTCACCCAACATGTAATAAGTTTTGTTATATCTTATAAATATATATATGGATATATATTTCTGTTATAAAACAAAATTAATAATATTAATAATGTAAAGGAATCTCTTACACTTGATATTATTTTATTATTAAAGTTGAGGTAGTGGAGACATGCAATGGATATCATTGGTGGAGAGAAAGATGCTTTTGAATAAAACCAAGTCTTTCTCTTTCCTTTTTTCATAACACATAATTAATTATATACAAGTAACAAAGGTTTCTCTCTTCTCTTTTCCTCTTGGATTTTCGGCCAAGGAAGAAAGGCAAGGTGTTGGTGCATGATGTCAGTAGTTCAGTATATAGTGTCTGTAATCGAGTCGTTTGGATTAGTATTTTGTATTAAGCGAAGTTAGCTAACAAGTTCGCTGATATAGGCGAACTTGTTAGATAAGCGAAGTTAGTGACAACTTCGCCTGAACATGCCAGGCGAAGTTGTCGTGATATATATGCATTAGGTTACGGCAGAGTTGATGGAGTTAATCATTGTATCGAGTTTACAAGTCTTGTAATCGGTGATTGATATCACGTGTTTCCAGTTGCAATATACAACGTGTCTTTGCTTATTGTAACGTGTGTTCGATTGTGTTAACGTATATCGTCTTCTACGCTCGTAACATATTACGTAGGGATTCCGCACCTACGTAGAACGAGATATTCCGTGTAGATCCGGCTGGGAACCTACAATTGGTATCAGAGCTTTTGCTCATGATTGTGTGGTTCGGGATTATCACGCGGGTGTAGAAATCGTTCCGTTCGACTATTCGCGGGACGAGTTTACCGAGTTTTTGTGTCCTACTCACCTCCCACCATCATAAACAATCCATTACACCTTCGTATACCTCGCAAAATCCAGAAATCAAACCTGCAAAATCATCGTGTTCATCAGGCGAAGTTGCCGTCACTGTTAGTAGGGTTTCGGCGAAGATATAAGGTTAAGCGAAGTTATCCACAACTTCGCCTACCTCTCAAGTTCGCTTATCTCAAGCGAAGTTATCCAGAACTTCGCCTACTTCACAAGTTCGCTTATCTCAAGCGAAGTTATCTACAACTTCGCCGAATCAGGCGAATTTAAAAAGGGGAGCGAAGTTAAGAATCAGCGAAGTTAAGACTTAAGCGAAGTTATCCACAACTTCGCCTACAGTACTGTTAAGAATAAAATTTTTATTTTTCGAATTTCTTTGTGTTTCGTGAAAGATGACTTCAATAAATATTACTGAACTGGTGAAGATGGAAGTGGAAGCGGGTTCAGCTACTAAGGCACCGAAGATGCTTAAGGGAACCGATTTTGTGGCGTGGAAAGATCGGTTTGAGCAATATGTCAAGTACCAAGATGCTAAAATGTGGGTGTGCATTCAAGATGGATACATTCCACCAACTGCTGAGTATGAGGGTCGTGATCAGATTAAGAAATACAACAAGATGGAAGAAGAAGAAAAGAAAATGTATGAGGCTGAAAGCAAAGCTCATGCAGCGATAACAATGGCTCTTCCACAAGAGATTCTTCACACCTTCAGGAAGTATAAAACTGCCAGAGAGCTTTGGGAAGCGCTTGAAAACCGATTTGAGGGTAATGTGGGGATTCGTGCATCAAAGATTAAACTACTTAAAACCCAGTTCTCGGTGTTCAAGTATCTGAAGAATGAATCACTTGATGATATCATCACTAGATATTATCATCTGATGACTGAACTAAGCAATTATTCCATTGCTTACAAAGAAGATGAAATCGTAGAAAATCTTCTTGATGCTCTCCCACCGAAATGGGAGATGTACACTGTCTTGATAAGAGAAGACAAAGAGTTTGCAGACTATGACTTGGAAACAGCAGTTAACAAACTAAGAACCTTTGAACTTAACATGGTTCGAAAAGAGACACCAACTGATCAGGTTCAGGATCCAGGAATGTATGGTGCAAAAGTTAATGCAAGTTCAAGTTCGAAGTCTGAATCATCTACTTACTACTCAAAGGGAGAGTCGGGCGCTAACTCAACACATGAAGGACATGTATCTCTCAACATGAATGGTGATGTGTGTTTTGTAGCTGGTGGATCAAATGCTTCTAAACCTCAAGCAACCAAGAGTAGTTTTTCCTCAAGTGTTCCTAACAACAACTACTCTAAGATGCCCATGAGTGTTAAATCTGCTGAACAGCAGTTTGCTCTCTATGCATCTTTCATTGCTTCGTATGAAAGTTACATTCAAGGCAAGATTGTTGATCCTGCAACGTTAGACGAAGACTATGATCAGATCGACGCTGTTGATTTGGAAGAGATGGATCTGCAGTGGCAGATGGCAATGATTGTGAGAAGGGTTAAACGGTTTATGAAGAAGACTGGTAGGAAGTTTGTGGGTGGTCGAAGGTTAGGTGTTACAACTGTCAACAGAATGGCCACTTTGCGAAGGAGTGCACAAATGAACGTGTAGAATGCAGTCAGACCAGGACTACACAACAGAGTGGTGGAAGTAATGAGAATAGAGCCATGATATCCAGACAGAACGGGGAGTACAACTGGAATCTGCATGTTGAAGAAGTGTTCGAACATGCCAATTTGGCGAACATCGAAACTGCAGATAGTGAGAAAGTGACTAGCGAAAATGAAGCTTACATGGCAGAAGTGGCAGACCAGCTCACCGAGGTAAGTACTAAACTCCCTTGTATGAAATGTGAAAATCTGTCTGAACAATTGACAACTATAACTGATCAGTTTGTTAGTTTGGATACTCAATTTAAAACATTAAAAGAAGATCATCATTTCATTAAAGCTAGAGAAAACAGTTATAAGGTAAAAATAAAAGCTAGTGAGAAAAATATTAAAAGTCTTAAAGCCAGTCTAGCTGAGAAAATACAAGTAATTGATCTTAGCTATGAAATGTTAGAAGAGAAAACCAAACTAATAGCTGAAAGGGATAAACAGATAGCTGATCACCAGGTGAAAGTGGTGGAACTTAACAGAAAACTTGAGCAATTCAGAAATTCCTCTGCTATACTTGATCACCTCGTTAGTGATCAAGGTTCCCCAGTTAAAAGGGGAGGAATTGGATATCATGAAGTTCCACCACCTTACAATCATAACTATACTTATGATCCTAGTAATCAGAAACCTGTTGATGTTGATTTTGGTCAGACAGTTCCGGTTAAGGTTACTATTAAAGAACCAGAAGTTAGTAAAGGCGAAACAAGTAAGCCTATTTCGAGTGTTAAGATTTCTACTCCTAGTCCTGTCTCATCAAACTCGGACAAGTCATCCGAGTCGAGTGAAACAAAAGAAGAGGCATTGTTACCAAAAGATGGAGAGAAACATAAATCATATGAAAAGAATTCTCCACTAAACCCGTATGTCCCACCATATGTGAGACAAACGGGCAGTAATGCAGCCTCAACATCTAAAACAACTATTGAAAAGAAAGTTGAACACAGGAGTTGTTTCAGATGTAATCAATTGGGACACCTAATTGCTAATTGCCCTCTGAAGCAGAGATTCAGAGGTATGAGGCCTTCAAAAACTGAGAACAGAACTAATAGTAAGTACAATAATGGTAAAAATGAAAACTCATCAAAGTTCAGAAATTGGACTAATCCAGGTTTTCAAAGAAAACGATCTCAGTTTTTCACTGCTAACAATCAAACCATAAGTAATAATTCATTTAATTCAAGAAGGTTTGGATGGCCTCATAGTCAATCTACAAGAAGGTATCCTTTTAGGACTTACAGAAATTATCCTGATACTAACTTTGGACAGCCAAAGTACGGGATGTATCGACCCAAGACCAATAGGTCTTGGGTCCCCAGATTTTAATCCTCTGCTTTAATCGTGCAGGAACAGTTGAACAGGGCTGCAAATAATCTATGGGTTGTGGATAGCGGCTGTTCCCGGCACATGACGGGTAATAAGAACTTGTTACACGAATGGAAACCTGTTCAAGGAGGAAGAGTGAGTTTTGCTGGAGAAAGTGGTGGAAGGATTACAGGAATTGGGACGGTGACAAATGGAAAAATGACATTAGAGAAAGTGAATTTCGTTGAAGAACTGAAGCATAATCTGCTGAGTGTATCGTAGATCTGTGACAAAGATTACACTGTGCATATTTACCAAGAATGAAGCGATCGTACTGTATCCTGGTTTCAAGATACCAGAGGATTGGATAGTTATGAAGGCTCCAAGAGAAAAGAATACGTATATTATGGACATGAGGTCGACTGAGATGGCAACAGAAGAATCGTGTCTTCTGTCAAAAGCAACTGAATCGGAGTCCGAGTTATGGCATAGAAGAATGGGGCATATTCATCTTCAGAAAATGAACTACATTGTCAAGAATGGGCTGGTGCTGGGTGTTCCCTTGAAGAACTTCAACTTTGAAGACCAATGCCTATCATGCAGAAAGGGAAAGCAACACAAGAAAACCCATCACACCAAGAAGGTTAATTCTATAGTCAGTACCCTAGACCTACTTCACATGGATCTCTTCGGTCCCGTGAATGTAAAAAGTCTAGGTGGAACATCATACTGCTTGGCGATAACTGATGATTTCTCTCGATATTCTTGGGTATATTTCCTGAAGTCAAAGGATGAAACGGTTCAGATGATAAAAAATTTGATTACCAAGGTTGAGAATATCATGGGGAAAAGGGTTAAATACATCAGGAGTGACAATGGGACAGAGTTCAAAAATTATGAGATGGAGATCTTCTGCTTACAGAAAGGGATAGAACACCAGTACAGCGCTCCGTATACTCCGCAACAAAATGGAGTGGCTGAGAGGAAGAACAGAACGTTAATTGAAGGAGCCAGAACCATGTTGGCTGATTCGAAACTTCCTGTGGTGTTCTGGGCTGAAGCTGTTGCAACAGCCTGTTATATCCTTAATAGAGTTTTAACTGTTAAAAGACTGAATAAAACATGTTATGAACTTATGCATGGGAGAAAGCCCAACTTGAGTGGTCTCGAACCATTCGAGTCCCCGTGTTCGATATTAAAGACAAATTCTAAATTTGGTGAAATAGCCGACGAAGGTATTTTAGTCGGATACGTTGTTGGGACTCCCAATAGACGAGTCTTTAATACATCGACCAACAAGGTTGAGGTGGTGTGTAACACTGATATCACAAGTTACAAATCACCAAAACCAAGCACGGGACCAGCTGGGGTTTTCGACTATGATAGGCTTTTTAAATATTTTAACATGCCTTATTTGGATTGTGCAGAAGTTGATGAGAGAATTGCTACGAAGATGATTTACGATGAGGAAGACACTTTGGTGCAACGACCGTAGTATGATGAATGTCAGCCTTCCTCGTCAAATGCTGTCGATACCCCAGCTGCCTCTACTGAAGAGGAATTCTTCAATCCGTTTCACTCTCAACAACAATCACCCATTGATGAGCTACCTTCGAACTTGGAAGACAATCTGCAAGTCAGTTCGGTTCCGACTACGAGAGTTCACAAAAATCACCCTTTGGAGAACGTGATAGGTGATCTGTCCGACGGTGTACAAACAAGACAAAGCTTGAATGAGCACACCTGTGTTTACACAAGCATTAAAGATACGGGCATAATTAACAAATGCTTATACACCTGCTTCATCAGCCAGATTGAACCAAAGAACTATCAAATGGCTCTCAAGGACAGCTCGTGGGTCGAAGCCATGCAAGAAGAGTTAGCCCAGTTCAAAAAGATGGAGGTATGGAACTTGGTTGCAAAACCGAAGAATGTGCATGCGATTGGCACCAAATGGGTTTTCAAATGCAAGAGAGATGAGGAAGGGATAATTATCAGGAACAAGGCGAGGCTGGTTGTAAAAGGTTTTAATCAGCAAGAGGGGATCGATTACAATGAGGTGTTTGCTCCTGTGGCCAGATTGGAAGCCATTCGAATGTTTTTGGCATTTGCTGCACACAAGGAGATGAAGGTATTTCAGTTAGACGTGAAGAGTGCGTTCCTTAACGGTAAAGTCGATGAGGTTGTGTACGTTGAGCAACCTCCGGGTTTTCCTGACCCCGACTTTCCTGATCACGTATACAAGCTAAGTAAAGCACTGTTTGGGCTACATCAGGCCCCACGTGCCTGGTACTCTACACTATCCGACTACTTGCTTGAGAATGAGTTTGAAAGGGGTAAGATTGATAGCACACTGTTCTTTAAGAGAAAAGGGAGCGACTTTCTTCTGGTGCAAGTCTACGTGGACGACATCATCTTTGCTGCATCAAAAGTCGCCATGTGTCAGGAGTTTGAGGCCGTCATGAAAAAGAGATTTGAAATGAGTGCTATGGGTGAACTAACTTTCTTTTTAGGACTGCAGGTTGATCAGAAGAAAGATGGGATGTTCATTCATCAGACTAAGTATGTCCATGATGTTCTCAAACGCTTCAAGATGGAAGACAGCACTCCATTTGATACTCCAGTCCGCGTCAACCATAAATTGGGTGCTGATTCAGACAACGATGCAAACGTGGACCCAACCCAATATCGGGCAATAATAGGTTCTTTAATGTACTTAACTGCTTCTAGACCTGATATTATGTTTGCAGTTTGTCTTTGTGCACGCTTTCAGGCAAACCCAAAGGAATCTCATTTGAAGGGTGCGAAGAGGATATTGCGCTATCTCAAAGGCAAACCTAAGCTGGGGTTGTGATACACGAGAGGAGGAGACTTGAAGTTGGTCGCCTACACAGATTCTGATTATGGAGAATGCAATCAGAATCGGAAGTCAACAACAGGTGGATGTCAGTTTCTTGGAGGCAGATTAGTGTCATGGCAATGCAAGAAGCACACCTCAGTCGCCATTTCAACCTGTGAAGCAGAATACATGGCAGCATCAAACTGCTGCTCCCAGGTTCTTTGGATTCAACAACAGTTGCACGATTATGGTCTGAATTTCACTCATACTCCTATTTGCATTGATAACACTGCTGCTATCTCAGTAACTAACAATCCCGTAAAGCATAGCAAAACTAAACATATTGACATCCGTCATCATTTTATACGGGATTGTGCTGAGAAGAAACTGATAGTGCTCGAAAAGGTTGATACGTTAGATAATTTCGCTGACTTGTTTACTAAAGCGTTTGACAAAAATCGTTTTCAAAACCTTGTTGAGCTGAATGGGATGATCAATCCCGAGTAACCGTGTTTTGTGTTTTTGTTTAAAAAAAAAAAAAAAAAAAACATCACTATGGCTTAGAATTATGTCGGTTGCCTCAATTTGAAGGACATATCTTCGGATATGTTTGATCCTCATTTCTACGTGTAGACTATGAGGATAGCCATTAACCAGATGACTGAAAGTGACCGGGGCGGTTTATGATGAGATTTTATTCTTTCGCTGAAAATTAGTCGATCATACTTAGTTAGAAGGACACATACTTGTATGTGATCGGTCCAGCTGATCCATTGGATCTTCAGGATAGCCGTTTACCTGAAAACTTCAATTTGATCGATGCGATTGAAGTTAAAATTTTTTTATGGGAGATGAAATTATTTTTCAAGTCTACTACTTCGTAAGAAGTTCCTTTACTATGTTTAACAGAAAATTGATCCAACCTTGGAAAGTGATAGATATACTGATTCTGTGTGCTTAACTAGTGAAGTTATTAGGCCTAAAAGACTTTAGAACAGTCATTGTATGTCATGGTAGCTTCTTATGGTGCGTAAAAGTAGAAGTGATACTAACTAAATCTACTCGATTTTACGTGGAAACTCCTTAAGAGTTGTGTATGTCTCCATATATATCTTTCCGAATGATAGGCAGAAAAGCGATTACCCAGTCATACACGAGCCCGTTAGTGTTCTGATTCTCGTGAAGATAGCGTGTCAAGATACTGCAGTGATCCAGATTCAGGACTTGCAGTAGTTTTTCTGAAGTTGTGTAAATACCTAAAAAAAAAAATGTGTGTGTTATTGAGACATTCTAGAGTTCATAATGTTAATACTTCTCAAGCAAGATGTACGAAGGAGAACGGGAAAAAGAGTCTGAAGATCGAAGAGTAATTACTATTTAATCAGACACTACGGGTCGAGGTCAACTCGGGGTGACTTGGGGAAAGCCAAATACGCTTTGAGAATAGATAGGAGGCATCACAATCTCTGAGTTGTTGCCCACTTAAGTTTTGAGCTTAATTGAACCTAACCCGTATCACAGAAATGATGAAAACCATTCTAAGTTATTTACCTGCTTACAAACTGTTTCTTTATGTCATAATACAGCTGAACACGGATCTGTTTGACAGTCACGTAGTTAGTATGATTCCTGTTCGGATCTTTTCTAAAACGTAGTAGTCCCTGTCGAGACTGAAATTTGATCCCGTGTACTTTATCGTTAAAATATTTTTCTACTTATGTAGTTGTATGATTTTATACCTGGTTACTTAGTCTTGATCGTATCATTTAAAGCTTTAAAGGTTTTTTTAAAACTTAATTGCAAATTGTTCAAATTATGGGGTTTGTTCTGTAAAATACTAATATCGGCGAAGTTGTGCATAACTTCGCCTACATAGGAGAAGTTATCCATAACTTCGCCTGAAAAATTTTGACCCTATATAAAGAAGTTTTAAGGTCAAACTATTCATTATTTTCAAAAACCCAGCGAACTTATCTCCGTAATCCTAAGCGAAGATATATTCCAGAAACCTAGGCGAACTTATCCTTCGATTATCATCTGTGTTTATTTTTCCTTCGTTCTAATCCGATTAAAGGTGTGTAGGCTTGTAGTGTCGTAGAATCACTATCCTTGACGTTAATCATCGGTCGTTTCGACCCGATTCACGACCCCGTATTTCGAAACCTAACCACCCGATTTTCAAACTTACTATCACGTGGTAGTAATGATACTAATCGTCTAGATCGTCTTAAAAACGTGTTTTACGAGATCCGCAATCTCCAAATTGACCCAATTCACCTCGTTGGAAAAACCTAACTGTTGCCGTTTCATATTCGGCGAAGTTACAGTTTAGGCGAAGTTATCCGTAACTTCGCCTGAGATTTAACTTCGCCTGATAATTTATTATGTAACAGTATTTGAGGTGATGTTGTGATTAGGCGAAGTTATCATTAACTTCGCCTGGCCCTTTTTACTTAACTGTTATCCGGCGAAGTTCAAGTTGAGGCGAAGTTGTTCCCAACTTCGCCCCACCTCTAACTTCGCCTATACAGAATAAATCACAACTTCGCTCATGGTAACAGGCGAACTTGTGATTTGCCTTGACGTTTATCTAACTTAGCCTGTTTGTTGCATCAATGGCTGCTGTAGCTGGAACAGGCGGCGCAGGCGGTGATGATGGTGGAGACAACAACCGATAGTTCTTCCCGGGTCATAACATGTACATAACATTAGACCCGGACGCGAGTGGTGTTGATGATTTCCGCGAGATCATCACGTTCTTACTCCGCTCGCGTATATTCCACGCGATTACCACAACGCTGCCGATATCCTTGCCAAACATTGAGGATTTTTGGCAGACCGTGAATATGACTGTCGCGTCGAGCCCCCGGTGATGCGAGCAACGGTCAACAATCAGATTGTTCAGTTCTCATCTGAACAAATCCGGGCGGCTTTACGGTTTGGAGATGAGACAAGAGACGATCCTACCGATTTTGTGGCTCCTTTCCGAGATGGAGCGTTTCTGAGAATGGGATACTCTGGTCCCTTGGGGGATACTTAGAGACGCAAGGGATTCTTGCTTGACCAGTGGCGCTTTCTCATGCATGTCATGATCGTGTGCATGTCAGGGAGAAAGGCTGGTACAGATGGCATGGGCGCGACCATGCAGTAGGCGATGACTGCTCTGACTTATAATAAGCGTTACAGCTTTAGTCAGATGGTCTTCTATGAGATAGATCGACAGAGAAGAGCGGTGGCGCGTGAGAGATTTCTCATGTATCCAAGATTTCTACAAATGATCTTGAATCATGTTGCTCCAACGCTACCTCAGCGCCGCCCAATCAGATATGTAGAAAGTGTGAGTAAAAGGATCTTCGCCCAATGCAGATCTTCCAGTGCGAGGAGCAAACCTGAGCTCCGTCCTCGACATACTTCACTATTTGGGTACTTGATCAACCCGGAGTATGTGCCAGTTCGTGGGGACGAGTTTCGGGACCCGACACCACAACAGGCTGGAGCACCTCAAGCTATACCTGCTGCTCCTATTGTGTCACCGGAGAAGAATGTAGACCTTGATGCTGCGTTTGGTGGTCAAGGCTTCTTTGATATGGATCGGGTTGACCCTGAGGATGATGTACAGGTCTCGGTTGCAAGAGTTTCGAGTGTGAATGTGACTAGGATAGCTACAACGGTAGCTGATTCTGATTCTGATAATGATGTGAATGAAGCGAGACGAATTTTGGTAACTCAAGAACGAACTCATGGGAAAAGAAAGAGAACTGATGATGACAGCGAGTCAGATTATGAAGAAGAAGTACATCAGTTGATTCGCAGATCAAGAAGGGAACGGACAGGTGCAGGATCGGGAGCTGGTGAGAGCTCGAGGGTGGTCCGTTTCACCCCACCAGCACTGTCCGGTATGACAATGGTCCCTTCATCATTGCAAGTTACAAGGCCAAGCGCCACGGATGTTCCCGTGGTGGCTACCTCATCAGCATTCGGCCTCCCACCCACAACATTCCAACTTTCAGCTCCTGAGATTGTATCGTTGCCACCTCCAACTCTTACTCCAACGGAGGTCGTGGCAAGATTTATTGAGTCGACGGTTGTAGCAACTGCAGAATTACCAGTTACGTTGCCACCTGCGGTTACGTTTACGCTTACTTCTGAGGTCCCGGTTACATTGAAAATCCCTCCTCAGTACACTCAAGATACATCTCATCTGAGGTTTGATTTCGATGCAACCTTATCAGACTCAGAACGAATAGCAGCGCTTGAACGGGTCGTGGCAGAACAATCAAGGGTGAATCTTATCCAGACCCATGCTATTCAGCGCCTCGGTGCAGAGAATCAGATACAGTCGTCCCTGCTGATAGAACATGGAAAATCATTGATGCTTTGAAGGAGTTCTTGGCATCTCGGGGGAGACGAGCTGTAAAGGCGATGAGCTGAGGACTAAGAAGCGAAATGATAGAGACGATGATCCCAATGCATCGAAAGGTGCAGGTGGAGAGTTGCCAAGAACTGAACGAGCTCTTGGGACTTCCACATCTCAGGAGGAGTCGACAAGTGCAGCTGGTGGTGGTGATGTGGTGGTAGTGGACGTTGAGAAGATGGATGATGAGTTGATAGGTGATGATGATGTATTACCAGTTGATGAGATAGAGAAGATTGGTGCAGAGATAGTTATTGATAATGAGATTGAAGAGGGAGAGATCGTAGAAGAGAATGTGGAGCATGAGATTTCGGAAGTCGATAAGGCAGATATGAGTCAAGAGATTGGAAATGATGAGACGGAATGGGAAGAGCAGCCTAGATGGAAAGAAGGCTACGCTCAGTGGTTCGTAAAAACGAAGAAACCGGCGGTCCCTACTATGTTTAAGAAGAGTTACAACATTAGAGGTTATGCTGAATCGAGAAAGGGGATTATTTGCTGGATATATGATGAGCAGTTGAGGCTCTTTGTGATTAAGAGGTATGATGGTGTTCAGTACTTCAAGAGGCTGTTGAGATCGTTGAATACATTGCCAGAATCTGAAGTGAAGGACTTAGCCAGATTGGGGTTAATAAACAGAAGTGATGATAATATGGCTAGAGTCATTGGGAAGATTGTTTGGAAGGAAAGTATAAAAGAGAAGAAGTTCGAGCTGTTGAAACCACAAAAGGGAAAACTTATTGAAGACAAAGATAGAGGGATGAGAGCAGATGGCAAGCCTTGGATGATCATGAAGTATAAGCCAATCCGATGTTTAAAAGAAGTGCCGATGAAACAAATGCCCAAGGATGTGCTGAAAGATCTGAAGTGGTGGTATGTAGATTGTGAAACAGCTGAGGCAGTAATGGAGGATGAAGATGAACAAGAGCTGCTGAGAGTTTATGATCCGATGCATCTAGTGAACTTGTCTCAAGCTGATCTGCAGGTGCTGAATGAGAAGAAGATATTCTATATTCCTGCTTGGAAAGACGAAGCGAGGAAATATCAAAGAGTTGTTTCCGTTTGTGTAAGAGAAGGAGTTCATGCTTGAAGATGAAAGACGCAAGATTGTTGATGATTACGAGACACGTGCTTGAAGATAGAGATATGAAGCTACTGCCAAGGGGGAGTCTGTTGGTTCATGATGTCAGTAGTTCAGTATATAGTGTCTGTAATCGAGTCGTTTGGATTAGTATTTTGTATTAAGCGAAGTTAGCTAACAAGTTCGCTGATATAGGCGAACTTGTTAGATAAGCGAAGTTAGTGACAACTTCGCCTGAACATGCCAGGCGAAGTTGTCGTGATATATATGCATTAGGTTACTGCAGAGTTGATGGAGTTAATAATTGTATCGAGTTTACGAGTCCTGTAATCGGTGATTGATATCACGTGTTTCCAGTTGCAATATACAACGTGTCTTTGCTTATTGTAACGTGTGTTCGATTGTGTTAACGTATATCGTCTTCTACGCTCGTAACGTATTACGTAGGGATTCCGTACCTACGTAGAACGAGATATTCCGTGTAGATCCGGCTGGGAACCTACACAAGGAAGAAAGGGTTATCAAGTGTTCAAATCCTAGCTAGAAGTGGTGTCTTGTTGGAGCTTGGGGTATACTAGCTTGAGGAGCTTCCATATTCAAGTTCTTGCCTTTCAATCATCATCCTTTTCACACTTCTTTGATTACTTGAAAGGTAGTTTAACATGCATGAACTTATAGTGACATGCATGTGTTTGATAGTGTGTAATTCGTATTTGGATCCGGGTTTGGGTTTTGCATGTATTGAATTGGTTCTATACACTAAAACTAACAAGATTTAAAACTTATATCCGCTGCGTTTTTGGTAAAATAAGGATTTTATCACTTTGATAATCTTGTTAAAACCCAACATCCAGCAATACGTAATCACAACCACAAAATACAGAAAACAAAGCAGGTGTAGCCCACACAATGAAGAAAGTAGTTAGGATAATCTACAAGTTAAACTTCAATTGGACTAGAGATGATAAGAATACACCATAGCAAGCAACCACTGAAGCTCAAAACAAACATTACTGGTATAAATTAGAATTAGGATATCTCAAGACTTTTAACAAACACTTTGTGTGCACCCACAAAATAATAAAAAGAAACAGTTTACACAGGGTCGCTATGGCATGGGTCTAACAGACGACGGCCATAGCCCCGACTACCTAATAGGCCCGAAAAATTTTAATAATTTATATATATATATATATATGGGTTGGATCTAGAGAGAACTCCTCTTAAAGAGAGAACTAATAAAGAATTATTTTTAACTATAAATCAACATTAATAATTGTATGCAATACGCACTATCGCATATATGTAATACAACACTAATGCACATATGCACTATATCGATTTTTTTTATTTTTGTATATAATATAGCATTATTGCACATATACAATACAAACAATTGCATATATGCTAATCAACACTATTACACATATAAAAATACACACAATGCACATATGTATTAAGAAAAAGTCGACGTGTTGCACATATGCATTACAACGAGTTTTTTTTTTAATTTTTTTTAATTTTTAAATTTTTTTGTGGTGAAGAATAACAACTTATAAGAAGGATAAAAGAAACAAAAATTTAAAAATATTTTTTTAATTAATTTAAAATACTTTATTATTAGTTCTTTAGTTTTCTCTCTAAGGAGGAGTTCAATCATTTCCATATATATATATATATATATATGTATATGAGAAAGTGAATATGAAGCTGTTAATCATGTAACCTTAGATACGAACCCATCAAAATTACGTCATTTTGTATAAGAATTTCTAAAAAATATATTTTTTTTTATGATTGTTTCTTTCCATAAATATTACATCCCTAATTCTAGTCTTATCTTCATAGCTAAGTTTTTAAAATGATTTTTTTTAATATACTAAATACACAAAGATGCAAAATCAATAAACAATGCTATGAAAAAAGTTTGAAAATTGAGTTCCATTAGCTTGGTGATAAACATGATTTAAACCTTTGAATTACGATGCACAAGTGTAGAAATATATAGTTAGTTGCCTTAAAAAAACCTTAAAACATGAATCTCAAATTTCAAGTTCAATTGGCTTGATATTTCATTTTTTGAAAAAGGTGATTATTTTATGGTCCATGATAAAGGAGATAGTTCTTTTGAGAATGATGATTTAGAATTAGGGATGTAATATTAATAGAAGGAAACAAGCATGAAAAAGAATAGAATAATGATTTTGGAAACTCTTATTAAAAAAAATAGTTTTGATGGTTTCGTATGTAATATTACATGTTTAATAGCTTCATATTCACCTTTTATATATATACTGTTATATAAAATATTGTATTTAAACTTATATCTTCAATTTTGTTTAGGCCCATTTACAATCTTGTCCAAATTCCATAACCCAAAATTTTCAATTGCCCAAATTATTTGTAGGCTAATAACCCAATTACAAATTTGTTTGATTGTTTCATAAGAGAAGACGTTGAAAGTGAAAAGGCTGAAAATTGAAAACCTTGAACAACCACCGTCCACACTCCACGTCTCCATTGCCGTCCTCCTGCTCCAGTGGCCTGCACCACCACCGGCTCCGGCCGCGCCGGCTTTCAGGCTCTAGTCTCCGTCCTCCGATTATCCGAAGTCCAGCCCTACTCTAGTTCTCTCCTGACTCCTAAGTTTAGTTATTTATTTGTTTAGTTTTATAAAAGTTAGTGACTTAGGGTTAATTGTTCATTATTTCATGTTTTGATTGTTTATTGAATTGTGTTTAGGTATTTAAATTAGATTATTTTGCTACAATATTTATGTTTTTTGTGTTGAAATTAATATTATCATCTTATGATTTACTTTATATTTATGAGTTATCGACTTTATATTTTACCTAAGTCTTAAGCCCAAATTTAAACTCGCCTTTGGCCCAATTTTATTTTTAGCATTTCTCGGAGCCGCCCTGAGTTTACAAAACCACAAATTAACCTTCAGCTAGCAGATATGTTAACAATATACCATAAAGAGCTACCATGAAGCTCAACATGAGATTAGTAGCATTATGAATATTATGTGATTGTGATATGGGTCAAATTATATTTAAATATTATAAGTATTTTCTACACTTTTGAATAACTTCAAGGTTGTTTATTTGAAATAAGTCTCCTAATTGGTTAATATTTAGATTTTATTGGCATTATGAAGCAATGAGCTAAAGTGAAGACTTTTTTACTATACTTGAAACCAACGAGTGAAACTTTAAATAAACTTCATATTTAAACGTTTATATAGAAATATATTCTTAGTTTTAATATGATTTTAATGCTTAAACTACATATTTGAATTCATAATTTTACTTTGAATGCTGATTAACGTTGGTTTACTTTGTGATGACGGTACAATAATGAAGTGATCATGCATTTGAGATTAATTGCAATCAATTTATCACACCGAGTAAAAATTTCATTAATAGCTATTAGCAGGGTCTGGAGAGGATAGGATGTAGGCAAACCATGCATCTATCCCAAAGAATTAAGAGGTTGCTTCCAGAGATACCCCAACTCTCTCTCTCTATATATATATGTGTGTGTGTGTGTGTGTGTGTGTGTGTGTGAATAGATAAAAGAATAGGTAATAATAATACTAGTGATTGTTTTTGAAGACAAAAACTGTCTACAAGATTCCATCTGATTTTATGTCTGCAACTGAAGATGTGGTATGAAGGTCTGCAATCTAAAAATATAATACTGTTTGTTTGATAAACTGGTTATTGTCTGCATAAACTGAAAATTAGTTACATATTATATATATCACAATAGATAGAAGTCATTTAACGTTTGTAGACTGCTAAAATAGTTGGTGGTGGTGTACAAACTATGGAAGTGGGTGATGGTGGATGATTGTGGTACGCGGTGAACGGTGGGTGGTGGTGATGGGCGGTTGTGGTGGGTGGTGGACGGTGATGGTGGCTGACGGTAGATAGTGGTGGTGATGTAGGTGGTGGTGGGTGTTGGACTGTCGTGGTGGCGATGGGTGGTAGGTGGTTGTGGCCGACGGTGAGTGGTGGTGGTGATGACCGGTGGTGGTGGTGGATGGTTGTGGCGTGTGGTGGTGGTGGTTGTAGACAATGGGTGGTGGTAGTGGGTTCTGATCGACGGTGCGTGGTGGTGGTGATGGACGGTGGTGGTGGTGGTGGGTGGTTGACGGTGGTGGTGGCAGACGGTGGGTGGTGGTGGGTGGCGGCGGCAGACGGTGAGTGGTGGTGGTGCGTGGTGGGTGGTGGTGGTGGTAGATATTGGAAGTTGATAGGATGATAAGAAGTGTGAAGAAGTGTGAAGATGATAGATATTAGCTTATTATTTAAGACCATATAAACAGTTTTCAGATTTTTATTATTTTTTTGAACAAACTGTTTTCAGAAACTTATGTCTTTGCGCCCGCAGACATAACCCTCCTGCATATGTTTGAAACAAATGTGGGTCTCATTTATCAACAATGTTAATTTTGGTGGACTATTTATTAAATTAGACTGTGAATGTGATAGTGGATCAGATGAGCTAAATGAACGAATGAAGCCTTCAAAGAAAAATATTAGACTAGCTCACAAGAAACAAGGAATGTAACCTACAGGGAACTTGAATAAAAGGAGCTAGCATAATTGAGGGGAGATAAGCTGTGGAAAAGGAGGCCTCCCCTGTTGCATTGATCTAGGGGGTTTGGAAACCATGAAAGAAAACAAATGAAATACATAAGCAGCCAGCCAAAATAACATGCATGTGTCCGAATATTATCATAAATGAGACATTTTGTAGAAACAACATGATCAGATTCTTTAGTTACTTGTTTATTCTTGTAATACTTCAAAGAAATTTAATGAGTTCAATATGATGATTAAGCTAATGCATTTTTTAATGGGGCTTGATAGTAGCTATCAGCTTGTTAGATCAAAACTATTAGAGAGGAGCTTCTTACTGTTAAGGAGGCTTTCTCTATAATTTCTAGGGAAGAATCACATAGACAGTCTAGTAGTAGTAATCAAAAGGGACAATCTCAAAATGTGGGATTTATTTTTATGTGTAATCAAATATTTTATAATAAAAGGAACACAACTAGAGTGCAAAATCAAAGTGTCAAGTGTTCCCATTGTAAAAACAATGGGACACACTGTTGGTAAGTGTTTTGAAATAATTGGTTATCCTGATTGGACGAAGCCCAGAAATGGACAAGGAAAACAAATAAATGGTAATAGTAATAATTATATATCTAATAATACTAGTTGTATTAATTGTAATAATAATAATAATCCTTTGTTAGTGGTGTTTCTTCTGAACAAACTCTTAGGTTGTTAAGCATGTTAGATGAGAAGGCTGGCAATATCAAAGTTGTAATGTGTCAGGGAATATGAGTCCTTGGTTTTCTTTTATGAGTTTTAGTAAACCTCGGTTTTGTTTTTCTAGTTCTAGTAATGTTAATAAGATAACTGGTTATTAAAAGCTTGTGGGAAAACTGATTTATTTGTCTCATACCATGCATGGTATTGCATACTATGTGCACTATCTGAGTCGGTATATGCAAAATCCAACTAATTCACATTTAAATATTGCTTCAAGAGTTTTGTTTAAGTTATTTGAAAGGTGCTCCTGGAAAAGGAGTTTTGTTTACTAAAAGTGAATCTCTTGATTTAAGAGCCTATTCAAACTGATTTAGTCGTCACTCTGCGAAGGAGGTTTCTCAGTTGATGCTACTAATGTTGTGCAATCAACTGTAGGTTTGACCCGTCAGAGAGCCTCGAATAGCCAGGCTGCTGACCACGACGATGTTGCGGACGTTACTGCTGAAGGTAATCGTCCGACTGCTGACGACACCACCTCCGAGGGTGTGCATTATGCTGTTGATGCGGGCACTTCCAAGGCGGCCGGTAAACGGAAGGCTAATGCTGCCAAGGTTGCACCATCATAGAAGCCAAAAACGCAAAAACCTGCTGCTGACTTGGAAACACGCCTACAACAACTTGACTCGGAAGACACTTCCTTGGGTAAATATAATGTTCTTCCAATGTATCAATTGCTATGGACCAAGTGTGCATCTGGTCTATTGTTAACATTTTTCAATGGCCCTGAATGTGTTATTTGGAGATGTTGCAGGTCCAAAGAGTTCTACAGTGCCACCTCCTCCGCCACCTCCTAACACCGCCAAAGAACGAATCATTGTGGCGGATGATTCCCCATTGAAGGATAGGAAGGTTGATGGTACTGACCATGTCAGTAAGTCACCTTCCTACAATGTTCATCACTTTAGGGATCAAGGAGGGGAAAGCATGTTTGGCCCTGGATCTCGATCCTCTCCGTCTCCTCATGAGGAAGACCTTACTCCACATAATCCACATTGGTCCTTATGTCGGAATTCGACATTTCACGATGTGGATATATGCTTTGAATACTTGCAGGAGAGTCTTCCTCCTGCCGAAAAGGAGCGATATCGCCGTCGTATTCACCAATAAATACGATCTCTACCAGCCAGGAAATAACCCGGGACTAGTTGGCGATGAATGAGGAGTGGGATGAATTAGCGGCCTCCGTGTCCGACGCGAAGAAGGAAGCCCTCAAGGCTATAAAGGAGGCTAAAGAGAGCCATCAAGCGCTGGAAGCGGAAAAAACCGCTCGTTCTGCCGCCGAGGAAGCCAGGGTCGTGCTCCAAACGCAATTGGATGAACAAGCCAACTTGATAAAGACTCTGCATGCTGAATCGGCGGCTAAAGATAGGCGTTTGTCAGACTTTAGAACCAAGAACCGAGATCAGGCCTTGGAGTGTGCCGGCCATAAGATGGAATTTGTCCAGGCCAAGGCGGACAAGAAGTGGCTGTTAGCAAAAGGGATTCCCAAGGTACGTATCATGTTTTGTTATAAATAGTCATAAGTATTCAAAGTTACTTATATTCTATTATTTCAACAGGTCGTTGCCTATGTCCAAGCGAGTGATGAGCTTGGGTATTGTGTTGCTATCCTCCTGAAAGCGTCTAAGCAAGCTAGCCGTCAGCTAGGCTTCCAGGAAGGCTATAAATTTGCTTCCGAATCTAAGCTACTGGAAGAATATGTCCTGACTGGTCAAGATACTGCTGCTATCCTTATCCAAAAAACAAATGATTTTGATTCTTTGAAGTTTTCTTTGGCGGAGCAGGTATCCGACATTGCAGATAAAGACGGCAGCATTGAGCAACTAAAAAGCCTTCTTGACCTTGGTGAAGAAGATGCTGATGATGCGGAAGACAAGGACGCGGGACATAATGATGTCGCGTCATAGATAGATTTTTCCTTTTCTTGTAACTAAACTTTCTTTGTTGTAATCTCTTTTGCATGAATAAAGAAGTTTCTTTTTGCATCCGATACATTTTGTTTTATTTTTCATAATATAAATGTTTGTAGGATTTTCTTTGTATGCCAATAAAGGATTACATGTCATAAATGACTGAAATAAAATTTCCATAGATGAGGCATAAGCCGAATTATAAAAGATGAAATTACATAGCTTGTGATTATCTAATTAGGCACGCAGACCAAAAAAGGAAAACATACTACATGTAACACTTCTTTAGTTAAGCCTCATTCCAAGTTCTAGGGATCTCAGTCCCATTCAACTTTTCTAACTTGTAAGCGCCTTTAGATAAAATTTTCTGAATTCTATAAGGTCCTTCCCAAGTTGGGGCCAACTTGCCCGGAGGCTCTTTCCCGGAGGCTTCATTTTTGCGGAAAACAAAATCTCCCACATCGAACTCACATCTTTGGACCGGCGAGTTATAAAACTTTTGCAACTGGCGTTTGTAATTGTGCTCGCGGATCGATGCTAGTTCTCTCCTCTCCTCGAGGAGGTCAAGATTCATCCGGAGTTCATGATCATTATCATCGATCAAAAGAACTCTGGTGGATGGAATCCCAATCTCGGCTGGAATCATGGACTCTGTGCCATAGGTTAGACTAAAGGGGGTTTCAGAATTACTGGAATTCTTTTGGGTGCAGAAATAGCACATGGGGTAATTCGTTAACCCAACCCGTCCGTTTAGTTCCTAACCTTGCTTTGATTCCTTCCTTGATCGTTCGGTTGGTTCTCTCAACCCGACCATTCGCTTGCCGATGGGCTACAGATGTAAAGATTTGAGAAATGTGTAACTCATTTAGCCACTCTTGTAGCCGACTGTCCGCGAACTGAGTTCCGTTATCGCTAGCGAGTTCCAGCGGAAGGGCAAACCGGCATATGATGAATTCCCACAGGAATTTCTTAACACTTGCTGCTGTAATGGAAGCAACTGGTTTGGCTTCCACCCACTTCGTGAAATAGTCAATGGCTGCTATTAAGAATTTAACGCATCTCGGTGCTTCAGGGAAATGTCCCATTATATCTATAGCCCATTTCTAGAACGGCCAAGCTGAAGTGACTGGAACGAGCTCGTTCTTTGGTCGTAGCGTGTTAAGAGCATGACGTTGGCATGAATCATACTTTCTGATTTCGTGCACGGCGTCCAGATGCATTCCCGGCCAGTAGTATCCAGGGTTCATCAATTTTGCTACGACCATACGCGGACCAGCGTGAAGACCACATATGCCTTCATGAACTTCTCTGATAAAATAGTTTGCGTCCTCAGCGTCCACACATTTGAGTAGTGGTCCGAGGAAGGAACGTCGGTATAAAACACCGTCATGTATCTGATAGTTCAAGGCTTTGTGCTTTATCTTCCGGGCCGCGGCTTTTCCTTCTCGGAGGGCTCCTGATGACAAATATGCTGTCATAGGTGTCATCCATGAATCTACTCTGGTTTGAACTACCAAAACTTGATGTTGCGAAACAGACGGGCGGTCCAGTATTTCAATGCGGATGTCTTTGGCAAAGTGTTCGAAGTTTGTTGAAGCCAGTTTGCTAAGAGCATCCGCCGATTTGTTCTCGCTTCTTTTTATGTGGATCACTTTGCATGAGGAGAACTGAAGCATTAAATCCTTCGCCTGTGATACATAGGAAGCCATTATGTCATTCTTTGCTTCATATGGGCCATTGATCTGTCCCACGATTAACATGGAATCTAGCGGGCTTCCAAGTGTTTTACCCCAAGCTTTTTGGCTATCCGCAAGCCAGCCAGGAAAGCCTCATACTCTGCTTCGTTGTTAGTACTCTTGAAGTCCAACTTTATGGCATACGTAAACTCGTGGCCTTCGGGGATTAACTAATCTTAGACCTGGGCCAGATCCCTCACTACTTGAAGCTCTGTCTGTGAACAGCGACCAAATTTGTCCCTGCTCCGGAGGTGCTTGGGGTTTTTGCTCAATCAAACATTCTTTTTCTTTGTGTTATAGGACTTCCGTGACAAAGTCTGCCAACACCCGCCCCTTAATTGCTGGCCTAGGTTTGTATTCTATCACGTGTTCACCTAGCTCGATGGCCCATTTTGCCAATCGCCCAGATAATTCCGGCTTGCTGAGAACATTCTTGAGTTTATATCCGGTCAAAAAGTTGATGGGATGCCCCTGGAAGTACCTGCGGAGGCGTCGGGCAGCATAGACCAGTGCTAAGACAAGTTTTTCAGCATGGAATATCTTGTCTACGGGTCTGACAATGTTCAACTGACGTAGTAAATCGGTGTTTGAACGTTCTCCTGATCTGTCAGAAGGACAACCCCGATGGAAATGTCTGAAGTCTATAGATATAACGTTAAAGGTTCTCCCGCATAGGGTGCTGTTAACGTGGGCAATTCCATCAAACATTTTTTAACCTCCAAGAAAGCTTGTTCCGCTTCCGCGGTCCATTTGAATTGTGCTTTCTTGAGGCAATTTCTTAGTGTTTAGACAAAAGGATAAGATTTGGCTGCATGATTTCCCAGAAAACGATTCAGAGCAACCAATCGACCATTGAGCGTCTGGACCTCCTTGAGAGAAGAAGGAGAAGGCATGCGGGCAACAGCTTGAATTTTATCCAGATTAGCTTTGAAGCCCGCACCCGTGACAATCACTCCGAGGAATTTTCCTTCCTCCATTCCGAACGAACATTTAGCTGGATTCAGCTTCAAGTTGATGCTCTTCAAGGTTTCAAATGTTTCTTCGATATCCCTCAACATTAGCATTTGGTCTTCCTCAACACTTTTAATCACAAGGTCATCCATGTAAACCTCCAAATTTCGACCAATTTGATTTTTAAACGCTATGTCCATCAACCATTGATATGTGGCTCCCGCGTACTTCAGTCCGAAAGGCATCATTTTGTAACAAAAGGTGCCTTGATCGGTACGAAATGTTGTTTTGTCTTCATCCCCCGCAGCCATGAGGATTTGATGATAGCCTTTATAGGCGTCCAGAAAGCTTTTGAACTTGAACGTTGCCACAACGTCCACCTTGAAATCTATTTCAGGTAATGGATAACAGTCCTTGGGGCACGCCTTGTTTAGATCTTTGAAATCTATACACATCCGCCACGTCCCGTTACTTTTGGGTACGATGACTGTGGATTGGACAAATAATCCCAGCCAGTAAGAGGTCTTGAACTTGCTCATTCATTGCCTTTGTTTGTTCCGGACCCATCTTACGTTGTTTCTGAACTTTTGGCGTAAACAGTGAGTTTACCCTTAACTTATGCTCCGCAATGTTCCGCGGAACGCCAGTCATGTCCGCGGGTTGCCATGCGAAGACGTCTACATTCTTTACCAACAGCTGTTTCAGAAAAGTCCTCACTATCTCAGAGATAGCAGGTCCAATTGTCACAGTTTGATCGGGAAACTTTTTGTTCAAAACCCATTTCTCTGGTTCGGTCCTCTGAGCTTGTCTTGGAATCTTGCTAGGTTTTGAACTTTCTGCTGTGAAACAATGGCGATTAACGTGAATTATAGCCACCCCAGTAAGAGTTGGAACTCCAACTGCACCGTGTGCTGTGGAAGGATGAGCATTGAAGTCTCCAATCACTTCCCTGCCTAAGATAATATCGTGCTTTGATTTTGCTGGCAACACTATAAATTCTACCTCTTCGGTTCTCGAATGAATTCCGTCACTCAAAGTTACTGGGAAAGAAATCACCCCTCGCGGGTGCATTACCTCCCCTCCAAACCCGGATACAGGAGCATGAATAGGTTTCATCCTCTCCTTATCTTTGTCGTCGAGTTTCTCAAAGTATTGCTCGTACATAATGTCAGATGTGCTGCCAGTATCAAAGAAAACATATTTGGATCGATAGTGACCAAAAAGGGCAGTGATAATCAGAGGTTTTTGTTGCTGGGACCTCCCTTGATTCGTGGAAAGATCACTGGCTCATTCTTCCATTCTTTATCATCGGACTCTCTTCTCTTTTTTCCCACCTTGTGTCCGCCTTAGATCATGTGAATGTTCAAGTTCTTGACTTGCTTTTTGGATGGGCCTTGATTGTCCCGTATGGGAGCTTTACCAGTTCCCGATCTTCCATCTTTCACCAAGTGTCCAAGTTTTCCAGACTTCACAACCGCCTAAATTTCGTTTTTCAAAGCATTACATTCGTTCGTGTTGTGACCGATGTCATTGTGAAACGAACAATGTTTCTTAGTATTGAGGAATGACCTCTTCGTGAGTGGCTGTGGTTTCCGAAAATTCACATTCTCTGTGGTTAGAATTTCTGCAGGAGTCTTTGAAAGAGGAGTCCATCTGTTGGGACCTCGATTCGAAGGTCCCCCTTTGTTCTTGTTACCGATGAGGGATGTCGCATCAAATGGCTTTGATGCTTCCGCGTTTGGCTGAAGTCTTGACCAGATTGGTCCTTTTGCCTGTTTATTGGGTCGCGGAGTTTGAAACTCGACTTTGAAGTTTTGTTTTGAATTTTTATTCCCCAATATTTTTTCGGTGTTGGCAAACAACTTCGCCGCGGTCATAATGTCGTCCCATTCTTTTGGCATTCCATCCCTACCAGTAAGTGTGCGGATCAACTCGTCACATTTGACGTTCTTGCGGAAGGCACCGCGAAGCATGTCCTTACTGATCCCACCGATGTTCAGACTTTCGTCATTGAATCTGGTGATAAAATCTTCTATGGATTCTTTATCGCGGCGAATAATGTCCAAAATTTCTGACTGGTCACGTGTATGCTACTTCTGCTGGCTGAATTGTTGAGAAAATTTTTTCACCAGGTCATCCCAACTAGAAACTTGACCATCAGGTAACTTCTCGAATCATTCCCTTGTTGCCCCTGTTAGTGTCAATGAAAACATGTGACACCAATAAGGGAGCGTCCATCCGCTCACACCACCTGCCGCCACGAAGTTTTGGAGGTGATCACTTGGATCAGTCATGCCATTGTATTTACCCACCGACGTAGGTATCTTAGCATTGACAGGAAAAGGTGCTGTCGCAATGCTTGCTATAAATTTTGACTTCTCGGCAAAGGCTGTCGGGCGGTATGGCTTAGTGAAATCTTTCTTTGCATCGCTATGATACTCAGTGTGGCGGACTTCATCCCGCAAACGACTGCTTCTTGCCCTTGAACTCATTCCACTATTTCCAGTGTAACGACTGTAGTCTCCCGGGCGATAGGTTGAGTCATAACTATCATACTCATCCAAGTAAGATGGCATCCGCATGTCTATGCGAGGACGAGGGCGCAACCTTGGTAGTTCACCAAATTCTGGTTCCGTATATTGACTGTAACGGATCTGACTTCCCTTCACTGTTGGTGGGGGAGAAAGAGATCTCCGAGGAGATTCCTCATAAGTCAGAGCGCGAGCACGAAATCGTTCGTTACGTATCCTGCGCTCATATTTGGCTTCCAAACTTCGTTGTTGTGCGTGGAGCCACTTCTCTGGGGATAGTGCTTCTCTAGATCTGGAATTACGTTGGTGAGACCTCGCCATGTCAGAATCGCCTGAATCATCTTCCAGATCCAGTACTAACCGAGTTCGGCGAGTCTCCCCCATAATTCGCCCGAGATCACACAAATTGGAACCTTCTGGTGCCATAACACGTCCCATATATGTGGGAGTGGGACCGGTCAGTGCTGTAACATTTTCTGGGGTAAAACCTCCAAGTGTTACATCAGCATTCCGTGACCCCGGAACTGTGACACGTTCCAGAGTACGGCCACTTGGAGTCATGATACGTGCAAAAACACTTGAAGCAAAACCATGAGGTGTTTCCGTGTTAGTTACACGTGAATCAGGTGCAGGAGTTCCCGTCGGCCCTTCAGGAAGTTTACTCATATTAAACGAACCAAAAAACAAACGAAAACTTGTGCTGTTCTAACACCAAAACGGATGGCGCCAATGAAGAAACACGAATCCAATCCCCGTATATGGTTCCTGGATCCAATGATTCCACAAGGTACAATACGATAACCACTAACACAATATGAGTACAACTTCCCAAAGTCCAATGACCGAAACCTGCAAAACAGACACCGTGAGTCTCGTTACAAGAAGAACAAGAGGGGGGAGCTTCTTGTAACCACCCTCAGGCGTGAGAATCAGTATCGTTCGTAGTAGAGAAAATACTAAGTACGATTAGAGTATAAGTGAGTCAGAGTGAGAGTGAATGAATACCTCATGCCCTTTGACAAGGTATTTATAGCCGAAGGATGTAGGAAGATAATTGGGCCAGTTGTCCTCTTCTAGAAGATCTCCCTAACTGCCTGGACACGTGTCTCTTTATAATAGGTTGAGCTATACGTCCCATGTGCATGGGCATAACAACCTGGAAACGTTTCGCCTTATGATAGGACGTATCGCACACGGTTATAACAATCTGACCAGGTGTCCTTCACTTATTGGCTGGCGGGTCACGTATTCTTCAAGTAATAATCGTGGACATTCTTCTAGAGGATAGTTAGCTGGTGACACCTGTCCAGTTGGCATTGCCTTCCGGTCATTTTGGCGGATAGATGTCCTGTCTCGTGGATGACTTCTAAGGGTGCTTGGATTTTTCCACGTGAGGTGTGAGGACGTTCTTCCTCTACCGTGTTATGCGGGTGATCCATATGTCCCGCGGGTGGTACATGAGAGGTTCCTCTACGACTCGCGGGTGGTACTTAAGGGTATTCGTGTCTTTTTAATACCCTACCTCTATAGCGGTGTTAGTGGTGGGCGGTGATTCATGTAAAATATATAAAGACATGTAAAATATGATACATGTAAACTATAAAAACATTTCAAATAAGATAGATGGAAAAAACCATACAATTTAGTTTAAACAACACATACAAGTATACGAAAACTCATAATCAAACACGTCCATTACGGTGATTGATGGTTGTTTAGGTTAATATTGGCATCACACAACTTAAAAAAAAAAGGATTTGCAATTTGCATAAATTACAACCATTTTTTATAAAAACTACAATTTTTAGTAAATCTCACATCTTTTTTATAAAAAGGTTACAACTTCAACAAAAAATTGCAACGTTTTATGAAAGGGGTTGCAACTATAATAAAAATTGCAACATTTTATGAAAAAGGTTGCACTAGATAGTTTAATGCAACTTTTATATTAAACGAAGTTGCATTAGAGTCAAACGCAACACATTTGAAAAGGGTTGTATTTAAAGTGTTGCATTAGCCTTATTTTCTAGTAGTGGTTATTCTTTAAGTTTCATATTTTCATAATCCAGTTACCAGTCATAAATCGAATTCCAAGAATTTACAAGTTGACTAGTAGGATTCCTTGTCTATGTGGTTGTTTCCCCATTTAAGTTTTAAACTGATTTGTTTGTGTCTAGTTTCCGCGTCAGTTTTAGTTTAATTATTCTTTAGTTTATAGTTAATTATTAAAAAACACAAAAAAATTCTGTTACTCCAACTAAGTATAGTTGAGTCAAAGTCTAGTTTAGGTGTCGCTAGTGTCTCGTGGGTTCGATATCCGGACTTCATTAGACTTTACTATAGTTGATAGGTACACTTGTCTGTCTAGTGGTCTAGTGTTAGGAGAGTCTAGATTTATAAATTAAAAACTAAAGTGTTTAGGTTAGGTTAAGTTTTAATAGACTACATTTTACACATCTAGTTTTTGGCGCCGTTATCGGTTACACTTAGGCTGTAACACCCTAACCCGGAATGGCTGGCGTGTCACATCGTACGGAGGTATGCAGAGGCAGAAGACATAATTCCACTACTAAACAATCTTCATAAGCATCCTAACATTTATTTCACTCTATCCATCCCGCCTAAAGTAACCTGTGAACCTGTTTGAGGGAAAAAAAAAATTACGGAATGAGCCGAATGCCCAGTACGGAATAACAGGCTCGAGTATTAAAACGTTTTCACTAAAAATAGGAAGTTTTAAAAAATAGTTTACGATGACGATAAAGAAAACAGTTTTCGGAATCAATAATATAGTTTCGATAAATAGTACACAACTATTAAAACAGTTCGCGTAAACAGTACGCCAGAACACTACTTTCGGATAGGTCAAAATAATAACTTCTGAGTCAGAATAATAACATATAATTCAGATCAGTAACAAATGATTCATAACGGTACAAATATTTCATAATAATAATAATAGATGATTTAAGCAGTATCACATAGTTCATATCATACGGATGTACCCATGAGCCAAACAGTAACAGAAACAGAGGCGACGATATACAGGGGGGCATTCTTGTATACCAATCACATGGAATGGGGTAGGTTGGCACACCTACATCTATTCCCAGAAATAGAAACAAAAAATGAAACAGAGCTATACGCCTCCTAGTAGCTTTGTACCACACTTGTACCTAGGGACTCCGTGAACTAATCTCTCCGTCACGGAAGGACCACATGTTGTCGGTGCCACAACTACATGCTCGTGGGACACTCCACGAAAAGCGTAGCACTCAGGGTAACAGAGCATAAAAATATATATATTTTGAAGCATTCAAAAATTCAGTATCGGAACATGCGGTAATGAGCAAAATTAATTTAAATCTACCGCATGCTTGTTTTTCTTAATAAATAACAGGCAGTTAACGTATTATAGACCCAAGTATAACATATCGGAAAACTGAGCGTAACATGAAGCCCGCACATCTTGGTTAACAGTATTTTGATAATATAGCCGAGTGTTTATAGATATGAAATACCGCATCGTATCCACAACACCCACATATGTGATCAAAGTTTGGTTTCTCATGATGTTCGAAATTCATATTACTTCCCTGGAACATATACAAGTTTCAAATGTCTTGTAGCAATGAAACAAAGTAATCGTAAGAAACATGAAACGAACGGAAAGCCAAAGACGTCAAGAGTTCCAGGTCTTAGGTCTTAGTTATAGGGGTTATCACAATTGAACCAAATAACAAAGGAGGGGGTAAGGATCCGCACCTCAAGCCAGTGATCACAAAACTGAGTAACATATTACGCCTATACGAACATCAAATCCTACAATGTTGTTGCATTTTAAAGTATACTAGTTAGATTCAGATATTGGCATTATGGTTTGTTTGGAAATTTCCGGCGGCAAAATTTAGCAAACCTTAAGTAATCCTCATTTTATTTTTATTGTTGTATGACTAATATAAACTAGTACTCCAACTAACCAATTACCTCTGTAAAATATATTATTTAATATATTATTTATTTCTAATAGCTTCTATTTATTAAAGTATATTATTTATTTTATTTTATGATTTATAATTGCATCTACAAAGGCTCAATTTGCATAACTAATTCAAAACATCAATTTTTATCTAAACAAATGTATAGTTATTACATTTATCAAACAAAACATAGTAAATCACAAAACAAAATAAGACCAACTCACTTGTATATAAAAAAGTTTACTGTATAATATAATTTTTGAAAGTCAATAACAAACTCACATATCAAGTCCAATCTTTTATTTATTTAATTATTTTTCTAAAAAAAATATTTTCATTATTGGGATTATCACTATATATATTTTTAATATGTAATATAAATTACAGAGTGGTAGAGTGGTTATATGATAATAAGAAAGAAAACATGTCCGTTAGTTTTATGAGTGATAGCAGGAGTAGTGTTTTACTAAATAGAGGAAATATTAATCATCGGCAAGTATATATAAGAAAAGAAAATAGTTTGCATTTTCTTCCACTAGTTTTAACAGGTCGCCGGAGTTTTTCATGTGTTTAGATTTACGGATAGTTATTTAGCATAATGCTTGTGAATATATAGACATGTCAGGCATAAATAAGTCACATGGGTTTAAAGGTATACCTAAGAGATCGCGGATTAAAGTAAATATGAGCTCGTCGGAACTTCCGGGTGTCTTGTGACCTCGTCTACCGAGGTGACGCGGAGGTGGCTACAGAAATGAAGATGGTGAACGTGGTTGTTGGATTAATGCTTCGGGTCGACATGGGGGGCGTGGGAGCTAGATTTTCGTCAGAAATACATAATGGAAACACTTAAACGAGAGAGACATGTGATTTAGTATATGAAGGCCAAGCGTAGCTTGACTTTTATAACCAAGATTGAGTAAATTTTGTGATATGAAAATCAATAATCCAGCGAGAAACCCGGCAACAGTAGCTGGTGGAGTGCAAGGAAAGAAATGCATTGCATGATTATGGTATGGACATGAATACAGTCACACATGAATACATGATGGTTGCATCAGATATGAATATGGAAACCTGCAACCTCTTTTGTATCTTTCTTCAATTTTTTTTCATTATTTTACTATTTACATTTTATATTAACATATAACATATAGATATTTTGTATGAATTTAGTTTATTATTGTCATTTGGTATCATCTTTAAACCACATAATTTATATTTATTATAAATAATCTCAATTGGTTACCGACTTTTATGTTTTGTTAAAACTTATAACTAAAGTTTTATAGTTATGTCTAAAAGTTTACAATAAGTTCGAAGTGTGTTTCAAGTGGTATGTTTTTTTTGTTCGTAGTTATATTTTGAAAATTGATTTTTAACTTTAGACGTCAAATTTGCTCAATAAATTTTATCTCATGCTGCATCAACAACACCTAAAGCATTATTATCTACTTGCTTTATTTAAATTTAAATTAAGGTTATTACATAGGTGATAGCAAAACTAGCTTTGATTGAACTTAATTGATTAATTAGTCTTTTGTGTCTTGAGTTGTGGTGTGTCTTGTGAGTCTGTATCTTAGATTTAGCGTGTCTAGTTTGTTAAGTCATCTTTAACTTAGTTTAATTTCTTTTTATTTTTTATTTTATTTTATTTTGTTGAGTCTGGTTAATATGTTTAATAGATCGAGGCAGTATAGATATATCCGTTACGACAACTGTTGGGGCCCTCGTTATACATATTACCGTCATTATCCGTTGAGGTACTCCCGTAATGGTTTAGATGATTATCATCCCTACTCACAATCTTTTGAGTCTCCATGTGTTTCACAAGCCAAATATAATGATGCAAGGACCATTCCGTCATTAGAAGAGAAACTTCAACATTGGGAAAGTTCTTGCTACATTGTTGAAAATTACGAGGCCCGTGAAGGAAGAATCACAAGTTCCGGATTACTCCCACCTCATTCAGATGATTCAGGAGCAAACCAATATGATTGCTAAGATGTTGGAAGATGGGAAGAGTGGAAGCACTCGAGAGAACAATGGAACTGTTAATTCAAGGCTATGTGCGAGCGACAAAGAGTTGAAGAGGAAGAACGTGAAAGACTTTGCAGGTTAGAGGCATTGCAAGGTGGGATTGATGAGTTGGAATAAATAGAAAGACTCCATAAAATATAGGCACTGGAAGCTAGGATTAATGAGTTTAGTGCTAAATATCTAGGAGTGACTTTTTCTTACGAAGCGCAACAAGCCATCTATGAATATAAGGAGGTCGTGTGCGAGTATATCACTTTAGAACCAGAAAAGGTAATGGACGAGCGAGTCCCGCCTTTGGTTCAGCAAGAAGTTAAATCTACCGATCAACATACCATGTTTGAGAGCTATGAAACAGAACCAGCGGATGATAACTTTTGGAGTGATGATGATGAGGGGATGATAGAATATATGGAGTTAGAGCAACCTGATTACACTGCATCCTTAATTAAAAATGTTGATGAGGAGCCACTTGACGAGATGGAAGATAACAAAGAAGAGGAGCATGCACCATCTTGGGAGGGAGAGTTTGGTGATGAGATGAGTTGGTGGACTTACCGGCTACTGTTGAACATGATGAATTTGACGTTGTTGGTGATCTTATCTATTTAGAAACACTAATCATGGGGAAGCGCCAACAATGGAGATCAACACGTCACCGGATAAAGTAGAATAAAAGGAGGAAGAGGAGAATGAGCCATGAGAAGAGATCCATGAGGTATTTAGTGAATCATGTGTTATTACATTACACCTCGATTCTAAAAAACCAAAACACAAACTGCACTCAATCTTCATTCGGGGGGTGATGAGGTTTGAAAATCTGGCTAAAGGAGTAAGAGATCAGATATGGAGGCGTAGGAATCATAATGTGTTGAGGACATGGTCATAGCCACCTCACTTTACTGAATCATTAGGGATGACCACCTCTTAGATTACATACATAATGTACACTTTGGTCCTGGTAAATTTAAGTATTGGTGGTCTGACCCGTTCGAATTATAATAAAACATTTTTCAGATTCACCACTAAATATTTAATAATTAATAAAGAACGGGTGGAACTAAACGGGTTATACCGGGGTAGGATAAAAGAAAAGCCTCATGATTGAGGTTTCGGGAGCGAGTCCGGCTGAAGACTCTTCGGTAAACTTAGCGCTTCCCGGAAGACAACCCAGTAATATGTTCTTGTTAATTTATTTTTGGGTTTTCATTGTTGTGTCGGGTATTGCTTTGCTTACTTTCAGGTTGCTCCAAGGATGTTATTGGATGATTAATGATACAGGATTCGATTCAAGTGTGGGGAGGCCATAAGCTGATTGATTGCTGCTTTCATTCGTGAGAGATAACTTTATTGAGCTATGCTTGTGTTCATGATCGAATTAGAGGGTGTTGGACGCGACTCATGAGACATATCCGCATATATAGCAGGGGAGTTTGTTCCACTTTGTTTTTCTTTCTGATTTATTTGTGTCTTTTCCTTGTCTCACATTAAGAACAATGTGAAACTTATGAGTGGGGATGGGAACTAACGTTTTAATTATAAAAAAGGAAAATAAAAATAACTAATAAAATACTCAAAGAAATCATAAAAAATAAAAGTTTGAAAGTGTCCCAAAAATTTAACGAAATATTTTGTAAATAATGGAAAATTACAGAAAAATTTGCGATTGGTTTTTCAAAACTACTAATTTAAAAAATATTGAAATAAAAAATGCACTAGACTTGGGATGTGTCGGTAGGTACAGCTAGCTTTGAAAAGTTTCCCTTGAGTATTATTAATATACCTAATAATTCATAAACTTTGTCGGTTCTCATCTTGAGGGAAGATAGTGAAGCTGAAAAATTCAATAAGGCGTATGAAGTATTACCGTAATCTGACTACCTTGAGGTGGTGAGAATTAAATGCATTTAAACTAGCACACCACTCTGTGTTTTATGAAAGTAAATAACAAGTGGTGGCGCCTCACCATGTCTAATTTTATACGAGCTTAAAAAGTAGTTATATTTTAGCGTAAAAGATGCCAAAGAGTACCAAGGTATTGCTTACACAAAAAGAAATAAAAAAAACTAAAAATAATGTGCAACTGTTTTGAAAAAAATGAGAAGTTATGTACAATGCAAAATGCTAAATAAGCATTATTGTAAAAAATATAAAAATAGAAAAGAGGCCAAAAGGCACATAATAGACGGGGTTGAGAGCTTACGCGTCACGTTGGGGATGGTGACTCTGAGGGTACGCTATTAGGGTTCGAGGTTTTTTGTCAATAAATATTTTTATGAAATACTAGGTAGGGGTGCGCAGAAATTGATTCGTATTCGAAACATTTGAAATTCGATTCAATTCAAATTCGATTAATAAGATTTACATTCGTTTTATAAAAATTGAATTTGATTCATATTCGAGTATAGTAATCGAATATGAATTTTTGCTTTATTATTCTATTCGATATTCGAATTCAAGTAAATATATATATATACGCAAAAAAAAATTTTTGGGCCAAATCCATAAATAATAAATGTCAATTAAAACATATTTAAACCAAATAGCACATATCATTATTTTTTATCCATACTATTTGTATTTTAATTTTAAAATTATTATCACACGATATTGTAGCAACTTTAAACTAATATTTGTGTGTTTTACGATTATAACTTTGGTTTTTGAAATTTTTACAAAGGTGAACTTGAATCAAATAGAATTTATTCGAATTTGGTTCGTATTCTATTCGAATTCAAGTTTCAAATAGGAATCGAAGTGAACTTCGAATATGGCGTATAATACGAAACAAATTCGAATTGAATAATTCAAATTTTATTCGAATAGGTATACAAGCAAAAAATAGAAATTATTCGAATTATTCGATTCGATTAACTTGAAAACTTTTTATTCGATTCGACGAATGTAACATCCTACTTTTCGAATAATATATAAATTAGTTTTACTTTACTTAATTTTGTGTTATTATTTATTAAGTAAAATAAAGTTAATAAAGTGTGGGTTTGGACAATAAAAGATGGAGTAAGGGATGGTGATGGGTCTTAGGTTCATGGGCTTAGGGGTATATAAACACCCTCAGACCTCCCTAAGACCCTCGTTTCCTTTATCCAACCTCCATTACACACTCAAAAACACACATAAACACTCTCGTCATTTCGGACCTATATCTGAGCTGAAGAAAAGGTTGGAATTTTTGTTAGATCTTTGTCAAACAACAAGAAAGACGTCCAGATTCACGTGTTGAATCAGACCCGAAGAAATAAGTGACCCAGAAAGGTATGTTTTATGTTAAAGGTTAAGTTTTTTAAGTCGGTTTGGCCCTAGTATTTGATACTAAGGCAAATCGGGACTTATTATGTAAGAAAAATGTAAATTTAAACGTAAACAAGATGTTTGGAATGAAACAGGACAAACGAGTGACGTTTGGACGGTGTTAGAGTGAGTAAATGAAGTTGTTATGGCTCGTAACTCGTTTTATCAATAAAGCAGTCATAACCGGATGTAGGGATGTGATGAGGCAGGAAAGACACAAAAAAACCATGTTTGAATCGAGTTCTAGAGAAACTCGATTCGTTTGGAAAAAGAATCGAATTGAAAGAAATCGAATCGAATTGAAATGAATCGTATCAAATTGAAAACGAATCGAATCGAATTGAAACCCGATTCGATTGGTATGAAAACTCGATTCGATTTTCTTTGAACTTTAGTTTTCTGGAGGAAATGAAAAAAGGATGCTGACCAGTCTAGGAAAAGGACCAGACCCTACATGCTAACTCAGGAGCAGGGCAAGCAGAACCCTGATGTTGTCACAGGTACGTTTCTAGTAGACGGAATTTCCGCTTCTGTATTGTATGATTCAGGTGAGAATATAAGTTTTGTCGCTGCAACATTTAGTAAGTTAAAAAAATAAAATGTTGTCGTGTGCCTGAACTTTTACAATAGAAACCGCTAGTGAGACCTCGGTTAGGATAATAATAATGGTTAAAGATTGTTAGGTAGAGTTAGAGGGACAAGAATTCCATGTTACCCTGTATGTATGACCTTAGGAGGGTTCAATGTGGTTTTAGAAATGGATTGGCTATCTGAGTTTGAGGCCCAGATAGTGTGTAAAAGTAGGTTGATAAGGTTAAAGTCATTGGATGGTGGTACATGTAACGTTTATGGTGATAAAAAAAGTTATGTGCTTAATGCCATTTAGATGATAAAAGCCAAATGTTTGTTAATGCGAGGGTACAGTACCTACCTGGCGTATGTTGCCAAAGCTACGGCCAAGACGAAAGAAATGAAAGATGTTTATGTTGTGCTCAACTATCCTGAAGTGTTCCCTGAGAACCTTCCGGTGTTGCCACCGGAGCGAGAAGTGGAATTCCAGATAGACTTAATACTAGAAGCACAGCCCGTCGTGAAAGCACCTTACCGCCTGGCATCGAGCGAGATGAAAGAACTGATGCCCAAACTATAAGAACTTCTCGATAAAGGTTTTATAAGGCCGAGTGTATCCCTGTGGGGCGCGTCGGTGTTGTTTGTTAAAAAGAAGGATGGAAGTATGAGAATGTTTATAGATTATAGTGAGTTAAATAAGGTTACGGTGAAGAACAGATATCCGTTGCCACAGATTGATGATTTGTTTGATCAACTACTAGGTGAGAGTTGGTTCTCGTGAATAGACCTTAGATCGAGCTATCATCAATTGAAGGTGAAAGAGGTAGACATCCCTAAGACAGCGTTTCGGACGCGGTATGGACATTACGAGTTCCTCATGATGTCGTTCGGTCTAACAAATACTCCCACAACATTTATGGATATGATGAATATGGTATATCGGCCTATGTTAGACAAGTCAGTTATCGTTCCCATTAATGATATATTGATTTAGTCAAAGAGCGAGTCTGACCATGTTGAGCATCTAACAGAAGTGTTGGAGGTTTTGAAGGGAGAGAAACTGTATGCTAAGTTTTCGAAGTACACATTCTGGTTGCGTGAAGTACAGTTTCTAGGTCATGTAATCAATCCTGAAGGGATTACTGTGAACACAGCTAAGATTGAGGCGTTAATGAATTTGAGGACTCCGCAAAACCCGACTGATATTCACAGCTTCTTAGGGTTAGATGGCTATTATAAGAGATTCATTCAAGGCTTCTCCAAGGTAGCCTCACCGTTGACTGGTATGACCCGAAAGTCAGTAGTATTCAATTGGGGTAAGTATAAGGAAGAAGCTTTTGAGGAATTGAAGAAAAGAATCACACAAGTTTCAATCCTTGCCCTACCCGATAATGATGAGGATTTGGTTGTTGGTAATGATGCTTCGCATCATGGGTTAGGTTGCATGTTAATCTTCGCATTGTGGGTTAGGTAGCGTGTTAATGCAACGAGGAAAAGTGATAGCTTATGCGTCCGGACAGTTGAAAGTTCATGATAGTACCTACCCAACGCATGACTTAGAGCTAGCAGCAGTAGTGCATGCCCTCAAGATCTAGAGACATTATCTGTATGGTACTAAGTGTACTATTTATACGGATCATAAGAGTTTATAGTAATTCTTCAAGTAGAAAGAGTTGAACATGAGACAGATAATATGGTTAGAGTTGATAAATAACTATTATTGTGATTGTAACACCCCGACCAAAGGCGGATTATACATCGGGGCGCCACGTATTGCTTCATTACTCGCGACACTATTGGTGTCAATATTTATTAATACACATTTTATCGCGCACGCGCAGCGGGGAAAATAAAGAACATAAATCAAACATAAATCAATATATTATAAATTATAACATTCAAACAACATTAACTTGTCTTGATACATTTTAATTCTAGGTCCAAAAGTAAAAACGTCCTACGTGTCCACAAGCTCCAAAACAGCTACTGCAAACCTGAACATGTGTTAAAATAAACGTCAAACACTTGCGTGTTGGTGAGAAATCAAGTTTAATACAATACATAGATAACAATAAATCTGCGCGCAACATGTGTATGTCTGGTTTTCAACAAGGGTGTAATCTGATCGGGACCAACTCTAAGAGACAAGACTGCCAGTGCTCACAATTGAGCTCACAAACAAGACTAACTGTGCAAGTGTAACAAAAGAGAAAATCATAAACGATAGTTCTCCCGTGTTCATCTAATGGTACCATGAAAACTGCGGAATAGACCGACAAGACGGTTAATGATCCACACATACAAATAAACAGCCAAGTCTACGTCCTCAACACATGGGATACTGCGCGACTAAAGTTCATAAACAAGTTTAAGACTCTAAGTTTGTATGAACACATGAACATCCCAAAACATTAAAAATAAAAAGGGATTAGGTACGAGATTACTCACTTGATAAACGATGCGGTGTAAGATAAAGCAAGAACCAACTTTAAACAAGCACAAGTTAACCTATAAATAAGATTATTGTTTTAACGATCGGTTTTAAGTCTTGATTACAAGTTAGCATAATTAATAAGTAAATTATTATATATATATATTACCGGAAAAGCAGGGCAGATCAGGGAGGAAGACGGAGGCAGAGAGGGAGGCGGCAGAGAGAGCAAGGAGGAGGTCAGGAGAGATTAAGTGTTTTGTGTGTGTAGTGTTAGGAAAATAATACTATTATTTATAGAGAAACCCTAGGAGACATAAATCCAGAAAAAGGGGAAAAGATTCCAAGACAAACAGAACAAGACAAAACAAAAGATAACAAAAGATATCAAAAGATATGGCAGCTGCAGGGGGCAAGATAAAGCTGTCAGGGAACAGTAAAAAAGGCATGGGCGGTTCAGATAAAGGTACTGGTCAAGCATGGCAAAAGCAGATCTCAAAAGATAATGTCAGTCACTTTTTCTACCAACCAATGGGGTTGGTACGCATGCTGCGCCGAAAGTAACTATTCAGACATTAGATAGGTTAGGTCAACAGCTCAGAAGAAAAGACATTACAAAAGCAAACGGCTAGAATAAACAGAAGACTAGACTAAAGGGTCAAGCGCGAGAAGGCTGAGTGCGCGAGCGCGAAGGCTGGCACAACAAACCTTAGCGTGCTGCGGGAAGAATCACAAATCCTTAGCGCGCTGCGTGAAGAACCTGGAATTCTAAGCGCATCGCGGGAAGAACATGCATTCTTAGTGCGCTGCGAGAAGAGTTCTCTTCACGCATCGCAGGAACAAGATGTCTTTACGCAGGCTTCCATGTAAGGAGTCTGGCGCGTGGAGCTGCAGACATCCTTAGGCGGGAAGAACCAAAGGACAAGCAAAGAGTTGAAAGAGGGAAACAAGGCGTAAGGGCGGGACGGCGACAAGAGGGAAAAGAAGGCGGAAAGAGAGAAGGAAGAGGGAGGGGACGGCGGAAAGAAAGAGAGAGAAAGAGGCGGGAGGGAAAAGTATATTATTATTATTGAAAGTAAAATATAAGTATAAATAAATGTTAAATCATAAAAGAAAGAGATCGGATAAGAGAAACGGGTACCTGGGTCGGGTCGGATCGGGTCAGATGTCACAGTCTCCCCTACTTTAAGAAATTTCGTCCCGAAATTTATCTCGAAGTAGGTTGCGCAGAGAACAGGTGCGGGTACTTGATCTTCATTTGATCTTCCCTTTCCCATGTAAACTCGGCTCCGCGCTTGGACTCCCAGCGAACTTTCACGATAGGGATACGACTGCGCTTGGTTTGCTTAACCTCGCGATCCATAATCTCAACAGGCTTCTCAACGAAATGCATAGTTTCATCAACTTGAACTTCATCAAGTGGAATGTGAAGGTTCTCGTCAGCTAAACACTTCTTGAGATTGGATACATGGAACGTTGGATGCACATTACTGAGCGCGGGCGGCAGGTCAAGTCTGTAGGCAACTTTTCCCACGCGCGCGAGAATCTTAAATGGTCCAACATAACGAGGAGCAAGCTTACCTTTCTTCCCAAAGCGGACAACACCTTTCCAGGGCGACACTTTGAGGAGAACAAGATCACCAACTTGAAATTCGAGAGGCTTTCGCCTACGATCTGCGTAACTCTTCTGTCGGCTTCTGGCAGTCAGCAGATGATCACGGATCTTGGCGATTTTATCGGTTGTCTCTTGAACAAGTTCGGGTCCTGTGATTTGAGTTTCACCCACTTCGCTCCAACAAATCGGGGAGCGGCACTTACGACCGTAAAGTGCTTCAAATGGGGCCATACCAATACTGGAATGATAGCTGTTATTATAGGAGAATTCGATCAAAGGCAGGTGTGAATCCCAATTACCTCCAAAATCAAGAACACAAGATCGGAGCATATCCTCAAGAGTTTGAATAGTTCGCTCAGACTGACCGTCAGTCTGAGGATGATATGCCGTACTCATGTCCAAGCGAGTTCCTAGCGCAAATTGGAGAGATTTCCAAAAGCGAGATATAAAACGGCCATCGCGATCGGATATGATGCTCAAAGGAGTACCATGGCGGCAGACAATTTCCTTGACATAAAGCTGCGCGAGTTGCTCAACACGGTAGTTTTCACGAATGGGCAGAAAGTGAGCAGACTTAGTCAATCGATCCACTATTACCCAAATGCTATCATGTTTGCTTGCTGTCAAAGGTAACTTGGTAATAAAATCCATCGCTACACATTCCCATTTCCACGTAGGAATTTCTGGTTGTTCGAGCAAACCAGATGGGCGTTGGTGTTCAGCTTTCACTTTAGAACAAGTCAGGCATTTAGCTACGAACACAGCAATATCCTTCTTCATACCGGGCCACCAATAAGTAATGCGCAAATCCTTGTACATCTTATCAGTGCCAGGATGAATAGAATACCGAGATTTGTGCGCTTCACTCAGGATATCAGCGCGAAGATTCTCATCAAAGGGAATCCAGATGCGATTAAGATAGCAGAGAATTCCACTCAGATTAGGGACAAAGAGTGCCTCCGCGCCACACGCTAACTCGGCGCGAAGGTTACCGTTACTGATGGATGCGCGCTGCGCGTCACGAATACGCGATTCAAGGTTGCTTTGAATCGGCGCGAAGTGAAGCTGGGTGCGCGGCAAGATACAGTTAAGCTGGCAGGGTTTTCGGCTGAGCGCATCGGCTACCACATTAGCCTTACCAGGATGATACCGGATCTCACAATCGTAATCGCTGATGAGTTCGTTCCATCGGCGTTGCCTCATGTTAAGTTCCTTTTGATCAAAGATATGCTGAAGGCTTTTATGGTCAGTGTAGAGGATACACTTAGTACCATAAAGGTAGTGTCTCCAGATCTTCAAGGCAAAAACAACTGCACCAAGTTCGAGATCGTGAGTTGTATAATTCTTTTCATGAACCTTGAGTTGCCTTGATGCGTAAGCGATAACCTTGCCTCGTTGCATAAGAACACAACCGAGACCTTGGTTGGATGCATCGCAATACACGACAAAATCATCATTACCCTCAGGTAGCGCAAGAACAGGAGCTTCACACAACAAACGCTTGAGCGTTAGAAAGGCTTCTTCTTGCTTCGAGCCCCAAATATACGGTTTACCTTTGTGCGTTAGAGCTGTTAAAGGCAAAGCGATCTTCGAGAAGTTCGAAATGAATCGCCGGTAGTAACCAGCTAAGCCCAGAAAGGAACGGATCTCAGAAGGAGAGGATGGCGTAATCCAGTTCTTGATTGCTTCAATCTTGGATGGGTCGACATGAATACCCATCTTGTTAACAACATGACCAAGAAACTGTACTTCATCAGACCAGAATTCACACTTGGAAAGCTTAGCATAGAGTTGCTCAGCTCTAAGCTTCTGCAACACCAATCGGAGATGTTGCTCATGCTCGGCCTTGGTCTTAGAATACACCAGAACATCATCGATAAACACAATCACGAATTTATCCAAGAAAGGCCTACACACCCGATTCATTAGATCCATGAAAACGGCGGGTGCGTTGGTTAAACCGAAGGACATGACCAAGAATTCAAAATGGCCATAACGAGTTCGAAAAGCAGTCTTCGGGACATCTTCATCGCGGATGCGCAACTGGTGATAACCAGAGCGGAGATCAATCTTCGAGAAACAAGAGGCACCTTGGAGTTGATCAAAGAGGTCGTCAATACGCGGTAAGGGATACCGGTTTTTAATGGTGAGTTTGTTCAACTCGCGGTAATCAATACACATGCGAAACGATCCATCTTTCTTTTTAACGAACAACACCGGAGCACCCCAGGGCGAAGAGCTAGGGCGGATGAATCCTTTAGCAGTCAACTCTTGAAGTTGGCTTGCCAATTCTTGCATCTCAGCGGGTGCAAGACGATAAGGAGATTTAGCTACGGGGGAAGCACCAGGGACAAGATCAATACGAAACTCGACTTCACGAGCGGGAGGGATACCAGGAAGATCATCAGGAAAAACTTCAGGGAAATCACGCACAACAGGGATATCGCGAAGCTTCTTCTCTTCAGCAGGTTTGACCACATGGGCTAAAAATGCAATACACTTCTTCCGCATGAGTCTTCGGGCTTTGGCGCAAGACATAAGCTTAAGACCGCGGGAGGGTTTCTCGCCGTAGATGTGAAGATCACCATTTTCTCGAGGAATGCGAATCAACTTCTTGGCGCAAATAACTTCGGCGCGATTCTTTGAGAGCCAGTCCATACCAATGATAACATCAAAGCTTCCAAGAGGCATGGGGATGAGGTCAATCAGAAAATCGTTTTCGTTAAGGTTAAGCGTACAATCTTTAATCACCGAGTTAATTAAAACAGTTTCACCGTTAGCCAATTCAACTGAAAAATCTTCTTTTAAATCGTTGCGCGGTCGCGCAAGCTTCTGTTCGAAGGCGCGAGAAATATAACTTCGATCGGCGCCAGTATCAAAAAGTATAGAAGCATAAAATCCGTTAAGCAAAAATGTACCATTAACTACGTCATTATTCGCTTGCGCTTGGTGCGCGGTTATGTTAAAAGCTCGTCCACGCGTCACTTGGTTTGAAATCTGGTTCACCGGATTCGCTTGTGTGATTTGCACTTGTAGTCTCGGGCACGCGTTCCGGAAATGACTGGGATCACCGCAGTTAAAGCACGATCTGGGTCGTGGGTTTTGGTAGATTGATTGTGGGTTCTGCGGGTAGACTGGTGGTGTTGGCGCAATTGGATTGGCGGGAAGGACTCTACAGTTCTCAGCAGTGTGACCAGTACGGCCACATCGGTTACAAAGTCGACACGGGGTTTGGGTTGGGTGGTGAAATCTACAGGTTGGGCAAAAGGGATGGTTTCCTGTGTAAGGTTTCTTAGTTGGCGGGGCAGGGAGTGCTGGATTGGTTAGGGCATAGTTGTGAACTACAGGGGGAGTTGGGTAAGCTGACAGAGGGTTAGGCGCGTAAACTGGGGGTTGATAAATGGGTTGCTGGACAATGGGCGGGTTGGTAAGCGCATAGGCCTTGCGCCTGCGCTTGAGGTTGTTACGGTTTGAGGGTTCAGGTTTGGTTTCTGTTGGTTCAGGGACAGTCTTGGTGAGTTTGGTCTTTTCTGTTCCCCGCAGGAACAGGGTTCCTGCTCTGACATGGTTGTCGCTGAGCACAGCGGCCAATTCGATGGCGTCAGAGAGGGTAACTGGGTTTCTGGCCCATACAGAATCTTGAATTTCCATGGGGAGACCCCCAAGGAATTTCTCTATGGCTCGGCGGGAAGGGGTAACAAGGTGAGGGACAAGCAGGCTTAGTTCATGGAAGCGCGTCGCGTACTCGCGCGCTTCTCCGCTGTATTGCTTCAAGTTCCAGAATTCTTCCTCCAGGCGCTTAACTTCGTTGGGAGGGCAGAATTCTCGCGTAAGAATTTCCTTGAATTCCTCCCATGTCATGCTAGAAGCAGCCTCTGCGCCACGCGCATGAGCTACTCCATTCCACCATGTAAGCGCTCTGGATTCCAGGACACTGGAAGCATATAGGGTTCGTCTGTCTGAGGGGCATTGGGTATGGAGGAAAGTGTTTTCAATCTTTTCGAGCCATTGGAGCATCACGGTGGCTCCTTTAAGACCTGTGAACTTTGGAGGGTTACCCGCGTTAAAGGACTTAATGTTATAACTCGAGGTATTGTTTTGGCTCAAGGCTTGGGCTATTGCGGCGGCCATTTCCTGGGAACGTTGCTGTCTACGCATGCGCGAGGCTTCTCTTCTCTGAAATCGGCGAGATAGCGGAGGCATTCTATAAAAATTTTAATTTTAGTTAATATCTTGGTTTTAGCGCAAAGTTTTAATCTTATAAAGCTTGGTTTCACGGAGTCAGTTACAGTCAACAGTTAAAGTAAAATAAATGATCCTAAATGCAGACTTAATAAAGGTAACAAATTCGAATCAAGAATCGACAATTCATGTATCACCATGACTTTTCAATCCTCAATATAAAACATACAAGAAAATGAGTATTGGAGGTTGACAATTCATGTATCACCATGACTTTTCAAGTCTCCAACCTCAGAACATAATCGTAAATGGAAATTGAAAATCAACTATTCATGTATCACCATGACTTTTCGGATCTTCAAATCCAACAAACGAATATGTAAGTAAAATCAATAAAAATCGAAATTCAACAAAAATCGAAATATCGCGACATAAAACATAAAATCATATACTGCGCAAGTGCGAGCATATTCATAAATAACGAGTAATTAACAATAAGCGTGCAAACATGAGATTTCTCTCATGCGCGAGAAGGGACTCTTAGGTATTCTAGGCCGTTACGTCTAACCACCTATCCTAAAGTCAACGAGCTCTGATACCAATCTGTAACACCCCGACCAAAGGCGGATTATACATCGGGGCGCCACGTATTGCTTCATTACTCGCGACACTATTGGTGTCAATATTTATTAATACACATTTTATCGCGCACGCGCAGCGGGGAAAATAAAGAACATAAATCAAACATAAATCAATATATTATAAATTATAACATTCAAACAACATTAACTTGTCTTGATACATTTTAATTCTAGGTCCAAAAGTAAAAACGTCCTACGTGTCCACAAGCTCCAAAACAGCTACTGCAAACCTGAACATGTGTTAAAATAAACGTCAAACACTTGCGTGTTGGTGAGAAATCAAGTTTAATACAATACATAGATAACAATAAATCTGCGCGCAACATGTGTATGTCTGGTTTTCAACAAGGGTGTAATCTGATCGGGACCAACTCTAAGAGACAAGACTGCCAGTGCTCACAATTGAGCTCACAAACAAGACTAACTGTGCAAGTGTAACAAAAGAGAAAATCATAAACGATAGTTCTCCCGTGTTCATCTAATGGTACCATGAAAACTGCGGAATAGACCGACAAGACGGTTAATGATCCACACATACAAATAAACAGCCAAGTCTACGTCCTCAACACATGGGATACTGCGCGACTAAAGTTCATAAACAAGTTTAAGACTCTAAGTTTGTATGAACACATGAACATCCCAAAACATTAAAAATAAAAAGGGATTAGGTACGAGATTACTCACTTGATAAACGATGCGGTGTAAGATAAAGCAAGAACCAACTTTAAACAAGCACAAGTTAACCTATAAATAAGATTATTGTTTTAACGATCGGTTTTAAGTCTTGATTACAAGTTAGCATAATTAATAAGTAAATTATTATATATATATATTACCGGAAAAGCAGGGCAGATCAGGGAGGAAGACGGAGGCAGAGAGGGAGGCGGCAGAGAGAGCAAGGAGGAGGTCAGGAGAGATTAAGTGTTTTGTGTGTGTAGTGTTAGGAAAATAATACTATTATTTATAGAGAAACCCTAGGAGACATAAATCCAGAAAAAGGGGAAAAGATTCCAAGACAAACAGAACAAGACAAAACAAAAGATAACAAAAGATATCAAAAGATATGGCAGCTGCAGGGGGGCAAGATAAAGCTGTCAGGGAACAGTAAAAAAGGCATGGGCGGTTCAGATAAAGGTACTGGTCAAGCATGGCAAAAGCAGATCTCAAAAGATAATGTCAGTCACTTTTTCTACCAACCAATGGGGTTGGTACGCATGCTGCGCCGAAAGTAACTATTCAGACATTAGATAGGTTAGGTCAACAGCTCAGAAGAAAAGACATTACAAAAGCAAACGGCTAGAATAAACAGAAGACTAGACTAAAGGGTCAAGCGCGAGAAGGCTGAGTGCGCGAGCGCGAAGGCTGGCACAACAAACCTTAGCGTGCTGCGGGAAGAATCACAAATCCTTAGCGCGCTGCGTGAAGAACCTGGAATTCTAAGCGCATCGCGGGAAGAACATGCATTCTTAGTGCGCTGCGAGAAGAGTTCTCTTCACGCATCGCAGGAACAAGATGTCTTTACGCAGGCTTCCATGTAAGGAGTCTGGCGCGTGGAGCTGCAGACATCCTTAGGCGGGAAGAACCAAAGGACAAGCAAAGAGTTGAAAGAGGGAAACAAGGCGTAAGGGCGGGACGGCGACAAGAGGGAAAAGAAGGCGGAAAGAGAGAAGGAAGAGGGAGGGGACGGCGGAAAGAAAGAGAGAGAAAGAGGCGGGAGGGAAAAGTATATTATTATTATTGAAAGTAAAATATAAGTATAAATAAATGTTAAATCATAAAAGAAAGAGATCGGATAAGAGAAACGGGTACCTGGGTCGGGTCGGATCGGGTCAGATGTCACAGTGATACCAAATACTATCCTGGTAAGGCTAATGTGGTCGTTGACGCGCTAAGTCGTAAGAACAAAAAAGTCATTGCAACAGTGAAGTCTTATAGTTATTCCTTAACTCAGATCTCTTCAGAGAGATCATCAGGGTGCTGTCAGAGGTGATTATATATGCAGGATTAATGACGCGCTAATATGGCCATTGACGTGCTAAGTCGTAAGGCTAATATGGCCGTTGGCACGTTAAGTCGTAAGAATAAAAAAGTCATTGCAACAGTGAAGTCTTATAGTTAATCCTTAACTCAGATCTCTTCAGAGAGATCATCAGGGTGCAGTCGAGGTGATTATAGATGCAGGATTAATGAATAAGGAAAGAATTTTCGGATAACACTCAAGGAGTAAAGACCAGGTTCGACCGTATGTGGATTCCATGCCATGGAGATCGTAGAAGTCGAATCTTAGATAAAGCTCATAAGTCGAGGTACTCGATTCATTCGAGATCCACTAAAATGTACCAAGACCTTAAGAGAGACTACTAGTGGCCGGTTATGAAGAATGAAGTGATGGATTGTGTTAGTTAGTATTTAACTTGCTTACAAGTCAAAGTAGAACACCATAAACCTTATGGAAAGATGCAGCCATAGAATGGAAATAGGAACACATCACCATGGATTTCATAACTAAGCTATCGTGTATAGCTAAACATATCATGATACTATTTGGGTGATAGTGGATCGTTTGACGAAAAATGCTCATTTTCTGCCTATACGAGAGGTTATCTCGTCAGAAATGTAAGCAAACGTGTTCATAAAATAGGTTGTGGCTAAACATGGAGTGTTGTTATCGATTGTGTCTGATAGAGATACTCGCTTTACTTCAAGATTCTAGCAAAGTTCCATGAAGGTATGGGAACTAGACTGAACATCAGTACGACGTACCATCCTCAAACAGATGGGCAGTCTGAAATGACTATCCAAGCCCTTGAGGATATGCTACGTGCATGTGTTTTAGACTTTGGAGGAATTTGGGATGATCATTTGCATCTAGCAAATTCTCTTATAACAACAGCTATTACTCGAGTATTGGTATGCCGCCGTTTGAGATGCTGTGTGGTAGACGTTGTAGAACTCCTGTATGTTGGGGAGAGATTGGCCAGAAAGAGATTGGAAGTTTAGAATTTGTGCAAGAAACGTCTTCAAGGTGTGATCAGATCAAGGCAAGAATGAAAGTTGTTCAAGTATGACGATAAGCGGAGACGACCGATTGAGTTTAACGTTGGTGATATTGTGATTCTTAAGGTCTCGCCTTGGAAGTGAATTATTCGTTTCAGAAAAAGGGGAAAGTTGAGTCCAAGGTGCATTGGACCGTTTAGAATCATAGATCATGTGGGTGAAGTGGGTAACAAACTGGATTTCCCTGAAGCGTTAGAATGAATTAACTCCACATTTCATGTTTCTCACTTGAGAAAATGTCTAGCTGATGACACGTCGTATGTGCCATTAGTAGATTTTGAGATTGATGAACAATTAAACTATGTTGAGCATCCTATATAGATAGTTGACTGTAAGGAAAAGAAGCTTCATCGTAAGGTAATCCCCTTGGTGAAAGTGATATGAAAGCATCGTATGGGATCATATGCTACTTAAGAAGTTGAAGAACAAATGCGCAAATTTTACCCAAATTTGTTTAAGTAATAGTTAGGTTTCGGGGACGAAACCTCTTTTCAGGAAGGTAGACTTGTAACATCCTACTTTTTGGATAATAAATAAAATAGTTTTACTTTATTTAATTGTGTGTTATAATTTAGTTAAGTTATAGAGTGTGAGCTTGCACAATAAAAGATGGAGTAAGGGATGGTGATGGGCCTTAGGTTCATAGGCTTAGGGGTATACTTACACCCTTAAACCTCCCTAAAACCCTCATTTCCTTTATCCAGCCTCCATAACACACACAAACACAAACACTCTCATCATTTCGGACCTAGATCCAAGCTGAAGAAAGGTTAGATTTTGTGTTAGATCTTCGTCAAACAACAAGAAACATGTCTAGATTCACGTGTTGAATCAGACCCGAAGCAAGAAGTGACCCAAAAAGGTACGTTTTTGGTTAAAGGTTAAGTTTTTGAGGTTGGTTTACCCTAGGATTTGATACTAAGGCAAATCGGGCCTTATTATGTAAGAAAAATGTAAACTTGAATGTAAACAAGATGTTTGGAATGAAACGGAACAAACGAGTGACGTTTGGACTGTGTTAGAGTGAGAAAATTAAGTTTTAATGGCCCAGAACTCGTCTTATCAGTAAAACGGGCATAACGGGATGTAGGGGATGTGATGAGGAAGGAAAGACACGAAAAATCATGTTTGAATCGAGTTCTTGAGAACTGGATTCGTTTGGAAAAAAGAATCGAATCGAATTGAAAATAAATCGAATTTAATTTAAAATAGTTTGAAAACTCGATTCGATTAGTTTGAAAACCTACACAATTTTTATACCTATACAACTCATATGTTTTATAATTCGCTTTTATTTATCCAATTTAATGTTTATAATTGTCCTTTTTTTAAAAGGTTAAACAACCGAGTGAATACAATTCTCAAGTAGTAAATTTCTCTAACTTTCACCACCACCCAAACAAATAGGGGCAATATTGAATCTCATATCATCTACCACCACAACAAATAAAAACAACATGATAAAAACAATATTGATTTTTAAGAAAAATGTAATAGAGTATGAATATCGATTGGATAAAATTTCTTTTTTATCATATTCACTTACATTATATATAATAATTATCAAATATATATAAAAGACAAGTTTTGTGCCGCTAAGCCGTCAATGAATCATTTGATGACACCATACTTATCAATAGCATTTGGTTGGTTTGCTTCTTTTTTTTTGGGTTTTTTTCCATTCTGGTACTGTAACAAACATAACAGAAGCTAACCAAATGACAATTCGGTTTTTCTTTTGTTTGTTTTAATTTCGATATCATAACGAATGTGATAGAAATTGACCGAATTCGTATAGACTTAATGTCTCAACGCTCGGTTTTATTAACACTCGATTTTACCGACCGACACCACCACTTTGGTCCACTCAATTTTTATATTTTTTTCCCTTTTTGGCTCCGGTATCGTGACAAATGTAGCCTAGCCAGAACCGACCGAATTTGTGTCCAGTCACCGTCTTAATGTCCTGGACCGACAACGAATAGGTTTTACCACTGCCTGGGTTTACCGACCAAATAAACATCATTTTAAATAATTTATTTTTTTATATGTTAATTTGGCGAATATGTTAATGGTGTCAATATCGTAACGAATGTAAATAACACTTATTGAATTCACATCAACTCACCGATGTAACGCCCAGGTTATACCAACACCCGGGTTCCAACGTTGAAGTTTTACCAGCTGCCCCGGCGCAAATCGCTGGGTGAAAATCTAGTTTATAATAATTGAGACGTTCGGAGACACAATCACGTGATTGGTCCACGTGGCCTCACGTGGTTTGTCAGCTTTTTTGTTTTTATTTGTTTTTTGTTTCTAACTTGTGAAACACATGTTTTTATACCGAATTCGTGTCAGCTTACAGTCACAATACGTGGTTTGTTTTGTCGCCGCTTTTTTTGTTTGTTGATTCCAGACGAACCCGCGTCAGTTCACGACCACGTGTATATATTTATGGTTTTCTCCGCGGCCTATTTTATTTAAATACGTTAAATTGTTAAATTGTTGTATTATGAGTGCGGGTGACTTAACTTATTGCTTTAGTTTTGGTTTCGTAACCCGATCTCGACCAAACTCGTGTCGGTTCGCCACCACAACACATTTTTTTGTACGATTTAGTGACGACAACGCCGATTATGACCGAATTCATGTTAGTTCGCAAGCGCAACACATGAGTTATTTATCACATGTTTTTTTTGTTTGACGAATCCAGAATCAACGAATTCTTAGCAGTTCGCAACTGCAAAGCGTGTTTTTTTTGTTCGTCGGATTCTTTTTATATTTCAAATATGTTAAATTGTTGTCTTTAGGTGTGGAAGGATTTATGTTTTGCTTTACTTTCGGCACTTAACAAGATACCAACCCAACTTTCGTAGGCTCGCAACCGCAATACACATTTTTGTTATGTTAATTTGTTGTATTTAAGTGTTAACAAAGTCTTTTTGAGGTTTGTTTCTGTTTTCGTAACCCGGGCCTGATCGAAATACACCTCGACTCGGAATCACGCCACACGGTCTAATAAGTTGTACGAGTACGATTCTCAATAAAATAACCCGGCTCAACTCGCCGATAATATATCTGGTTAGTATATATAAAGATAAGAAGTTAAATCATATTCGTTGATTGATTAGTTTGACTGAAAAATCATAACTAAAAACCTACAAAGTTTGATATTAAAATAGTATATTAATAAAGACAGAATTTAATAATCCCTCCCACCTTTTGTCCAATTTTTCTCATTTGATGCATGTTAGTTATTTCTAAATTTTAAAAAAGATGTTTTAGTGCCAGGCTCTTGATAGTATGAGAATATAAGTCAACTGATGTAAAACTTATTAAATAGCTATTTCGAATTTTAAACTGATCTTTTGTTAATTGAAAGTTTAAACACTAGAATTAAAACATCATTTCGTCATTTTAAGTACCGTTTCAAGTAGAGGTGTTCTTCGGGTTCGTTTATCGGGTTTCGGGTTTTTCGGGTCGGGTTTTTCAGGTTTCAAATTTTTAAATCTTGACCCGAAACCCAAACCAAATCTCTCACGGGTTTTTCGAGTTCGGGTAATTCGGGCTGGGTTAATCGGGTTTCGAGTATTCTAGAAAAAAAAACACAAAACCATTTTAAAAAAAATTACAATGCTAAAATTAAACCAACATATTCTTATTTGTTATACAATGCTAAAATTAAACCAACATATTCTTATTTGCTTATAACAAGTAATCAAATAATAAAGTAACCTACCTTGATAAAACAATTGAAAAGAAGAGTAAAACTAACTCGAACCATAATCGTATTCAATCGGGTGTGTCCAATTGTTCGATTCCGGTTGCTATTAGTAATAAACAGAAAACATAAATTAATAACAAGAAATCGATCCATAATAGCTAGAATGACAACAGCTGATTCGAGCCAGATTCTGATAACTTTAGTGGTTAAGACTTAGTCTATTATACATAAAAATATAAAAATATATTTAATTTCAAAACTAAAAAGTTTATTCGGGTTGACCCAAATCTTATAAATCAAACCCAAGAACCAACCCGAATTACTTCGGTTCGGGTTCGGGTTAGTTCGGGTACAAGTTTTTTCAGGTTGGGTTTTGAGTTTCGGGTAAAAGTGACAGCCTTAGTTTCAAGATAAGTTTTTTTTTCATTGGACCGGTGTTAAAATATCTTGTGTTCTTAAGGGTTGAAAAGGACATTTATTTAAGCTAATGGGTGGGCTATATCGGGTTAACTCGTATTATTAGGTCATGTGTAGTGGGACTCGGGCTTGGGCGAATTGGGGCGAGATTGGGCGCGAACACCGCCCCTCGGGCGATAAGTGGGCGAATTGGGGCGGGGGCAGAGTGTTTTAATCGCCGTGGAAGAAGAAGAATATTATTATTATATTTTATGTATGTGTGTGTATATATATGTATATGTATATATATATGTATATATGTTGTGTGTGTATATATATGTATATGTATATATGTTGTGTGTGTGATATATGTATATGTATATATGTTGTGTGTGTGTATACATGTATATGCAAAATTAATCCTAGAAACAACCCGAACCACCTATTTCCTCCTTTCGGTCAACACCATGGTTCGCACAACCAACCGAACGTGAACTTACAATGGAACCCGTTGAACCTAAACCAACCGAGGTATCCGTTTAAATTTCCCGACCCGAACCTAAACTAGAAATTGGTTTTTATTTGATTAGTTTAATTATAAAAAGAAAATAATACAAAAAGATACTATGAGCCCAATTTATACCATACACCATTACACCCCAAAAATAAATTCTCACCTCTTGCTTACTGGATGTCACGGGTCACAGTTCGCCCCCGGCTGCTACACATAGCCTTATGGGTTAAAATAGACACCAAAAGGAGAGAAAGTGGTCGACTTATCACTGGCGATCACAATTCACAAATTCTTCAAACCCTAAATTCAGACCCATTTCTGTCCGTCTGTATTTGTTGCAATCGCAAAGTAAAAGCAATCTGTTAGTTGGCCTCAATCTTCTTTCTCTCTGTCAAGAGAGTGAGTCATTTCAGGTAATTATAGTTTTGATTATTCAAAATCACAATGTCAGACCACATTCCATTTGAAATCCAAGTGGAAATCATGAAAAGGCTTCCTGTCATATCACTGATTCAGTGCCGAACCGTCTCGAAGACAAGGAAGTCTTTGATAGATAGCTCTGAGTTTGTTACCCGCTATTGCTCCCAACAGAAACATATGCTTATAAGATACCGAGCTCCTGATTATACATCAAGATACGTCTCAGTTGTTGATGATCATACTTTCCCCCTAAACAGTGTTTTCCTGACTCGTCCCTGAGGCAGAAAATATGAACATTATTATGTAATCGGGTGTTGTCACGGATTGTTGTGTTTCTACACTGCTGCTAAAGTTGGGGGCAGGGCTGCTATTTGGAACCCGTCAATTAGAAGAGCATATGATGTTGTTGTGCCTAATGTGGCAGATCAATTGGGGGTATATGATACCGCTTTAGGTTTTGGGGTTTGTCCGGTTACTAAAGACCCTAAGATTGTCAAGATAACATATGCTAAATATGGCACTAAATTGGAAAATGTAAGTAACATCCCTTATCAAGTTGAGGTTTTTATGTTAAGCACGGGGGCATGGAGAACTTTGTCTACAAATCTCCCTCGTATATCGGTTTCCTTTTGTGATTTGATAGAAATAGATGGGGTTGTTTATTGGCTTGGGGCCGACCGGATTACCATTGACGATGGACTCCGTTATTTGATTATGTCATTTGATATTACAAGAGAAGAATTTGAAGAAATAAACCTCCCGAATATGTTAGCCCGGTCTGCACATTTTATGACCATGTCTAAACTAAGGGAGTCTCTTATTTTGATAGAATCTACTAATGAGCCCAATAGAATGGTGTACAATTTATGGATACTTAAGGGTGGTTTATTTACACAATTATACACATTTAATTTCAACACACCTGATCAATCCTTCGTAATATACACATTTAATTTCAACACACCTGATCAATCCTTCGTAATGGGATTTAGAAACAGTGGCGAACCTATAATTGAACGTATAATTGGTGATCGTGCTGACCTTGCTGTTTATGAGCCACAATCAAATCACATGGACAATCTTGGATTTAGTGTAATGGCGCATACAGTTATCGTGCAGCCTTATATGGAAACACTATTACTTCATGATCATCCAAATCTTACAGTTGCTACTTAATGAGGTACGTCACTTGCTATCATATTGGGTGTTTGAAAAACTGAGTTCATTGTTTTGATTGACTTTGTGTTTTTATTTACTAGAATGTTGTTGCCTGCTTTCGAGGGTGCAAGAGCTTGCAGATGTTCAGCTGTTTAATGTTTTTGTGTTGTGTCTTTCTTGTAGGAGCAATGTTCGATAAAATATTATGAATGCATATGTATATGCCTTGTTATGTGCTGTCTTTCTTGTTTGAATGATGTTTAATGAATACTATGAATATGTTCTTAAGCGTTTATCTGGGCTATGTGTTGTTATGTTCCACATGGTAATGCCCGTTCTATGCTATTTATTTTATTATTTGGGATCTACTGCATTTCTGTGCGATTGTGGTAACAATTCTTAATCTCCATGTTAGGAACTGACAGAAACCGGAAAATTAAAGGTACTGAATTTATGATATTGATAGAAACCGAAAAGTCAAAGGGTACTGAATTTATGATAAATAGCCAAATTCGACATAGCCTTCGATCTCCAATTACATGGTTAAAAAATTCTAAATTGATAATTAAACATTTGACGCCTAAAACAAGTGAACACTATGTCTTGAACTGCTGTGGTGGCTCTCACGTTTTTCAATAGAGACGATTTCACATTATTATTTTTATTTTTTTGGATCTTTGCATTTCCTCTGCTATTTGTGTTCATAGGTTCGGGTGTTACAATTCTAACCTCTATGGCTCTATGTCCCAATCAGCTGCACGTTTTCTGGTGGGATAATTTTCCAATCACCGAACTCTGATTATGGAAAACTTTACGGGTAAGATTTTCAAATGGGGGAATTTGATTATGCAGGTTTCTAGTCCAGTAGAAGTATAATGGAATTTTAAATTTAGTTGGTGTTAAAAAGCTATATGATCTTACAAAAGTGGTATTTTCTAGCTCAGATTAATATGTAATCTTGATTACGAGCCTAGTAATGAGGATCTTTGAATCCTTTTTTCACCCGAGAAATATATTAGCCTCAAATTTAATGATGACTATGGTGTTAGAAAGTAAAAACAAATCTAATGCATTAATTAGCTAGAATAATGAGATTATATACGCAAATCACAGGTTCTAACTAAGCACCAATACTTTGAAATGGTTGAAAAAGAAATGATACAAGTATTGTTGTGACTTGTTCTTGTAGTATAGCTACTGCTTTTATGCAGCAGGTGGTGGTTTGGGATTATTAAAAATAGATATTAAATCAAATATTAACTAAGCATATAAATGATAACCACACTACTTCTGAAGCATCTTCCACAGTATACTGTTCCTAAATTGTATCAGTATATGACCTTTTTTCACAGCCTTGGGAAGTCTAAACAAAAAACATTCTACTGGACAAAAGTCACAGTACGTGCCTTTGTATTCAAACAAAATCTATGTATGTCAAGAGCATCAACTTATTTATGTTGTTGGTTTGTTATGCATCAGGTGGTTTGGCTGTTTTTGGGCTATGATTAGGAATGTGGCTACGATTACAGATGCAAATACCAGTCAAAAGGTTTCTGGGATATCGGTTACCAGCCGTAACCGTTATCAAACAGTAAGATTGGTTATTGCAACATCATTAACGAACCATTTGAATCTCAAACCGTCCTACCTGATTTAAACTTAAGTCACTTACATTCGCAAATTAGGGTTCAGGGTGTATAAATTCACAATAATCATGTAATGATGATTTCCATCTTTATTCACATTTTGTATGGTAAATATGAAAGTTTAAAAAAGTGGGTCTATTTCCATCTTTAGGGTGTTGAACACAGTCTAGTACTCTAGTTATCCTACCACCGACAGCCAAGGGTTTTCGCAGCTTTGAGAAGCCAGCCTAATGCAGTGCCCTTTAGTCTGGGGTACAGGTAACAGTTCGGCTTAAAACTGTAAAATTTGGCTTGCCCGTTCCAAGTTGAGAATCGCTCCATTGATGATTTGTTCTTTATGCTATAAAAAATAGTACATATTTTGAATTTTATGGTTTCGTAATACGTTATTTGGGTTTAGCATTTATTTGTTCTTTTATGATGCAACTGTGCGAGCACAAACGAGCAAAGTCGTTTAAACATGGATCATGGGTTGGGAACATACAAACCAACAATCAATCTGTGTTTGCAAGCTTCCGTGTTGAAAAGTGAATATGTAAGTTCACATCAAACCTGATATAGTTTAAAAACTCTCATGTACCCTGTTAGTAGTTTGCGGTCCCAGACTCCCAGCAACTCGGCAGGCTTGAACCCAGCTCAGCTTTATGGCCGTGTTTTTTGCTTACACCCAAACTTTTGATGAGATAATGAGGCATAATTGAACTTTGCATTTGCGGGTATCTGTTTTAAATAAATGAGTCATATAGGAGATAATGAGGCATGTAAACTGATAGGTAATTTTGAAGTTTTCAACCTTTTTTTTCCTTGTTTGAACCTCCAGGAAATTCACTTATGAATGAACACTCTTGTTAATTAGTGTGATGTTTTTATAGTTCTCGTCGCCACGTCTATTTCGTAGTTCTCATTTCGCTCTATGGTCAAAGTTCGGTTCATATTTTGAGAGGTGAATTTGTCTATTAGAAGCATTGTTTACATAATTGGACCGGACTCCCTACAAAAACCAGTCAATTTGAGTACTATTGAATCACCTTCATTTGGGTAATTAGGTAGTTGGTTAAAGTGCGGACATTTGAACTTCAACTGATGAACCGAATCAGTGGTTGAACTGGATTTTCAATCTGCATATGTTGAACAATGAAAATATGAACAAAAAATTTCGATTAGAAACAAGATCGGAAGCTCGTGTCAACTTCAACGATATGACAATGTCAAGACTTACACAAGATTTGGGTATGTGAAGGTTTTCACAAAATAAAATATCTTTCACTAGTTAATTTATAGATTCCAGAACTTTTATATAAATTCTCACTCTTCGAAAATAATTGAAATCTGAAACAAATCTTTTTATAAAGATATTTCTTAAAGGAAAAGGTTTTTCAAAATCAAAATCTGTTAAAAAAATATGATTTGATTTATACAAGAAATGGTTAATTAAACGCTTTTGAACTATTTTGATATTGTAAAGAAAGATGACTTGCATTATGATTTGGAACATCTTTCCTGATGATTTTGTGGAATGACACACCTTTATTGAGATTATATGATAAAAAAGGCTTAGATTCTTATTAACTAGATGGGTAGTATTATAGTATGGCTTTACAAGAGAGAATGAAGTATTTGAATTCGACATTACAGCAAACTATTGAGCATTCATTTACATATTAAATGAGTTGTATATTGATTATGACTTGTGTTTATCATTATATGTCCGCAAGATAGAGATCCGTCCTAGACTCCAATTTTGAAAACTATTTTAAGCAATTCCAAGCATAAACAATTTTCAAAGAATTGATCATCTTTTAATAGAAATCAACCTATTTGAAACGAGTTTTAAAGAACAAGACAACTGTAGGTCCTTATTCTCAGATCAAACAACTACAACTAATGTTCTCAAATCAGTTTAAACCACCTAGCTAGCGGAAATCACTAGTGGTTAACCGAGATCTCAGATTTTGTTGTTGAGTTATTTCCAGAAGTAGAAAGATAGGAGAGGGAGTAGAGAGAGTTAGATAGATAAAATAATGGTTTGGCAAAAGGTTCTTTCTAGTATGTGCATGCCTCACCTTATATAGGTGAGGGCATGCCATACTAGGTATCTATTATAAAAGGCCCCAACGCTCTAAACACATGACATCGGCCCAAACATACAAAGAGACAAATTATTACTAACACGTTTATGTCTCGGGAATAATACAAAAGACTAAATACACAAAATGTGCTCTACAATCTCCCTTTAGTCTTCTCGTATTATTCCTCAGCATTGGTCTTCAGTCGGTCGCATACTCAAGGACTTCGTCATGATCAAAAGGTTGATTCTCAACAAAAATGCGTACAAACTTGTAAAATTTCTCAACAATATGATCGGTGTAGTCACGACGATAGTCCTCAACAGTTGACAAGGGTGACTTGCAAAGCTTGAGTAACTCCTCCTTACTGAGACCCGCCAGTTCGTGCTCATCGAAAAAGCGGAGGTGATGCATTTTGTCAGACTGAATAATCACCTCACCGCAGTTGTTGTCAAATTCCCACGAGACGAAGTCATAGAAGATGTTGCCATGTAAGATTGGTCCACCATGGCCGTCAGGCATCTTGTATCTCCACCCTTTTCTCTTTTCACTAGTAACTGGAGTGACCTCTTTAGGGAGAGTGTATGACCTACCAGGATTCAGAGTGACATTTGGGTAGTCATCCTCCGCCTCGCGGTTCAGAAACCTCTTGAACCAACCCTCAACCGTACTTTCATCCTCGCCTCGACCTACTGTCCTTCGAAAATAGTTCATGTTAAACTGGGGCAGAGTGTTCCTATATGAGTAAGTTAGATATGTAAGGTCACCATTTTCTCGTCTGACAACCCAACTTTTTGTTGTCCTTGTGCCATCGAGCGTAAAGGATGGGAGAATCGTCATGATAGGCTTCCCTCTTCACCTAAGGCTTGCCACCTTACTCACAATATGTAGCTTGTTTTTCCTCTTCCCTTTCTTTTGAGCAGGTAGAGTGACAACAGGTTCTTCAATTGGCTCCCTAGTCTCCATTTTCAGAGTGTCAGGATTGGGAGAGTAGTTTATTTCATCATCATCTTCCACAGCCTTTTGAACTGAAGACTTGAAACCTGCACATTTATTAACATTGTAAATAGATGAGTACTCGACTTCAAGAGCCGTATCAGACTCCATGAATTTCTTCATTTGATCAGCGGATTGAGGATTTAATCCAAATGCATCAGCTTAGGAAGCAGTCTGATCCCCTGCTCCCGCGCCTTGTGCACCAACACCAGCACCACCATGACCACCATCGTCATCAAAACTATCAGGAGAACTATGTTTATCCTCATCACCATCATCACTCTCTTCATCTTCTTCCTCATCATCAGATTCATCACCATCGGAATCATTATCAGAATCATCCAACTCTTCTCCACATCACCACCAGGAGCTACTTTTTCTCCAACAATCAGAGCAGTTACAGAAACAGCTTGTTGGACGATTTTTCCAACTGTGGCTGCATCACTGCTGGAGATAACAACTCCTGTACTACTACCCACCAGCTCTACTAACACCACCTTTGTCACCAAGAGTGTGAGCATCCGACATGAGCTTGGTAAGAGCAGTACGTTTCTTCTGACTCTTGACATTTTCAACATCAGAGTCTTGTACCCAGAACTTAAAAGTAGAAACCATTTGACCCAAGACAACTTCTAATATCTCCATCACCTCCCAAAAAAATTGACCGACTTCTTTTCAACGTGTTGTAATCTTCACCGGCATTAATAAGTAATAACATTAATAAATAATAAACTCCAATCTAACCAATAACCGAAGTCCGAAGTGATAAGGGTAGATATGGCTTCTCATAGAAAGTTTTAATTCATTATCAATGGTTAGTAAGCACAAATTCGAGATTTTTATAAGTTCATGGTCATTTATGCATTTAAAAGGATTAAAAATGCTAGAACAAGATGAAATCGTATCATTGAACTATGTCAATACATTTTAAAATACATCACAACACCATGAGTCTGCCCCTGCGGTACAATCTTATACAATAATTATAATTTAACAAACATGTGTATATGATAACAAAGTTGCATGCATGTATGCGTGTGTGTATATATATGTGTTGTCCGCATGCTGTCATATTCTACTTATTATTCAAAAATATTAAATCTTTATTATTCAAAAAGATTTATATAAATGAGTAATTGATGACCTTCATGTCTGGAAGACTCAATTGTAAAATTTAATTCAATATAATTATTAGTTATAGTCGAAACCCAAAAGATACCCGACGAGTTTATGGCCGAGTATTCTCGACGAACATTTTAATAAACTAACAATATATCCGACATTGTTTTAAGGGACCTATGATGAACACGAACATTACAAAAAACCTTGTTGAAGAACAAAGTTAAAAGCTCTACCTTTTGAAGATCTTGGTTTAAATCAATTCATATATATATGTAACGTTTACATACGGGATGGTTCACGCGAGAAGTGATTTTATAGTAAGAAATGCGAGAAGTTAATCATAACCATTGATGATGATTGATCTATGGTTTACAATCAAAATGGTAATAGTGTAATTATGAGTTTCAACATCTTAATGAAAATTAATGGAGTTTAAGACAAAAAGGGTATACTGGTATTTTGCTTTGTAGAGGCCACATTTGTAACTTACGTGTCATTATTATATTCCTAAATTTTAATTACATCATCACTCAAATAAAATTAATAAAAATTAATAATAATTTAAGTTTGCAAGAAGTTATCACAACCTGCGAAAAAAAAGTTCATATAATCTGTATTACATAAAAATAATCGTTTTTGCTTAATCCAATACAATAGCTGACATGAGCCAAATTATATATAAATAATATAAGTATTTTATACACTTTTGAGTTATTTAAAGTTGTTATTAAGTAATTCACTTAATTGGTTTATATTTAAATTTTAAACGTTTCAAGAGATAACGAGCTAAAACGGAGTGTTTACGATAAGTTTGAGATCAACTAGTAAAATTCAAATAAATTTTTCTTAAGATATATAAACCAATTGTATCATAGAACCAGCTTTAATGATTGGATGATAGAAATAAATGGATTTGGGCTCTCATACACGAATTAAAAGAAGAAAAGAGAAAACATCTTTTGTTTTGTATTTAATGACTACTTGACTTACAAATATTTACTTTGTTTTTTTTAAGTAACGAAAGATGAACCAAATGGGTCATCTCTTACACTGTTTCAGAGTCTCATTTAATGAGGAGAGAGGAAGGAAATAAGGAGAAAATGTTAAAATATCATGTTTCAGAGATTTTTTAAGGAAAGAATGGGAGGGGAGGGGAGGGAAAATACTAAAAAATTTAAACATATATTCATCCTTCCAAATTGAAAAGATTAAGAGAGAAAATCTTTTCAATTACTAAATTACCCTTAAAACTAATTTTATTTTAGTTTTACTTAAAGGGTATAATAGTAAAACTATAATTTTCTTTTCTTTTCCTCTCAACTCGGGAACACATGAAATATGTAAATTCCTTGATTTTCATTTTCTTCTCATTAAACTCGGGAACACAAATAAAGGATTTTCGTCTCATTTCTTTTCTCTCTAATTTCCTTCCCCTCCCCTCCCCTCGTTAAATGAGACTGGAGTGAGGAATTTAAAGAACCCGATGTTGGGTATTGAGTAGGACACGACAGAAGTAAAGGGGGCCGCCCCTTTGGTCAGGGTTACTGTGCGAGAAGAAAAGAAAAAAATAAGCTAGCAGCCAAGCACGTCAATAAGTCTCACGACCATTCGAAATTAAAGAATCAAGCAAGCTATCAGGTGAATTAATTTAAGCTGTCAGGCACACAGCTCAATTAATTTAAGCTCATAGTCAGTTAATTTTATTTCTTTTTACGATGAACTGCATATATATATATATTTTATCTTTGTTTCATTCGTAATTATGATTGGCGAAACTTGTTATACTGCCTGGGTTTGGATGAATACTTTGTAGACTCGTTTTACTTTTGATTTTGGATTATTTATTGATTGGTTCATGTTTTGGTAAAGTTTTTATTGTATTTGGTTGTGATGCATATGCGTATTTGGTATTAACTTATGATCAATTTATAGTTCCATATGCGTCTTTGTGAATATCGTTCATGTATGGATGCATATTAGGTTGTTTACTGTGTGTTTACAACTAGTTTATGGTTTATTGTTCACGTATTCCATAGGAGAGGTAATTGAGAGTTTAGAGATACCTTATATTCTGTCACCTGAGAGATCGGGAGGTAATTAAGTGTCGTCTGTTTTGGTCTTTTGCAGGTTTGGGTAGTGATTGCACGGGAGTGAGTTCCCCTAGATTCCCTTAGATTCTTACAGATCTGAATTATAACCGAATTCAATAGAATACCCCTTTATGCCTTAGGGTGTTTTGCGTCACACCCCAACCTACGGCGGAAATGTCGAGGCGCGAACTGATTGTCACAGCTCTCAAGGTTACTATCATGCAACGTTATAAAATTCAATATCTATTTAATAATTTCAAATAAAACAATTACAGTTAAGTACATCAAGTATAACGAAATTACAACAATGATTAATTAAGTTTGTATCCTAAAAAGCATCTCTATGTGACCTTCATCTAGTTAAACAACCAAGTTGATAACTTGCAAATGCGTATAAAATATATTTTTGTCAACAACACATGTTGAGTGAGTAAAACACCAGTTTAAGACACAACAGTAATAGTATATATAATATATATAGAAAGATGCAAACTGTTCATGTGAGATAAACAGTTAAACCATAGCACATACACAAACAATCAAACATAAAGAGAGGGCTAAACCGTTGCCATGCGAATGGGCATTGGTTACCAAAATGAGGTGTCGATGAAACCATTGTCAATGCGTCGGACGCCGGCCACTACGACGGTCGTATGATCATACTAGACGGAGAATATGTTGGACCTCTCCGAATGCGGTTCAAATAAAGCAAGTAAGCAAATAGCAAGTTAGGCATAAACTGATATACACACAAGGATTAAACAGTTGCGTTTTTATATACTAGGTAATAGATAAATACTGTAAATACGCATAAGTCCCCAAAAGATTTAAAATAAGTAAAAGGGGGAGTGATTACTCACCTGATAAAGTAGAACAAACGTAATGAAACGATGATAGAAACTAAGTTAAATGAGTCCGAGCTTCTCGGGATGCGATGACAAGTGTTCCTAGTCATTAATGATATTAAGATTAATTATGAAGATATAAATAATTTAATAAATTAAGTTTTTGATGATGATTTGTGTTATGATTGGGATTAATATATTTATTGATTGAGTGATTGATTTCTTACATTATAATTATTTAACAATTATTTTCTATATGGATTATTATTGTAAGGATTAATATTAGCGTTTCACGTTTATTCATTAGAGTCATTATTTTTAATAATTTATTAAATTAATCCCGTTTATTTGATATGATGAATATATAATCAAATTTATAAATTAATAACTTAAGTAATTAAATTTGATATAAAATATACTTATAATTATCCCCATAGACAAAATACGACTATATAAGTAAACAATCACTAGTAAAAGAGCCCGCGCGTTGCGGCGGGTATCCCACCTGATGTCAAATTTCTTTGTGGTTACAGCCTTTGTTCGTATTTCCACTACCCCATCGGAATTACATTTAAACCATCCTAATAAGTTTTCTTCTTATTCACCAGTCGTATTCCCTCACAAACTAACCACAAATTCATAACTATGCGAACAGTTCTGCTTTGGGATCTGCCTAAACTACCACAAACTACCACAGAATCAGTTTCCTCTTCACCTCCAACTCAAAAAAACTTGCGCATCATGCAACAACGATGTTCCAAATCATGGTCCAAAAGCACACTTGTGACAAGTGTTCTTGACTACCCCTTTGGAAAAGTTACCTTTGGTTTATTCTTCATCTAAATATAGAAAATGGCAGAAAAAATATAGCAATTAGCACATCTTATGAATGCAATATAATATGAAAAAAAAAACTTTATATTTTTACCTCAAGAGCAAGTCTGTGAGAAGCATGTCTGGAGAAGCCATGTGAACTCCATCTTTAGACTTCCTGCACTCCTTAAATATTAAATAAAAGTTGTCTAAGATCATATTTTGTTGACCCACGCCTATAATATACAACATATTAATTAAAGAAAACAATTGTTATTAGATAAAAGCTTGACTTGTTACATGTAAAAACTAACACGGCTGTCAAAATTTACCTGATCCACCGAGCCAGGTCATTCATTTTAAAGATATGGCCCGCTTTAAGTTGGTTATTCATGACGTGAATTGATTCATGAGTATGTACCCCACCAAATATGTAGACGCAATCTATTCAAATCAAGAAAGCAGGGTTTTGAACAAATCATATTTTGTTGACCCACACCTATAATATACAACATATTAATTAAAGCAAGGTCTTGATGTAAGTTGTTTATTTTGTTTTTGGCTTCTTGCTGATGTCTTTGTTTTTTATATAATCTCTGCCGTTCAAAAAAAAAAAAACCCTTGCATTAGAAACCTAAGATTTTCAAGAACAAACACAAACAGAAAGAGGTGTCAGAAAAAAAAGAAATTAGTTTTTATGAAAGAAATTAATCAAATTCATATGAACTCCAAAATAACCCATTTTTGTATAGCAACCCTAGTTAGTCTTCTAGTAACTACACAAACACCCATAATTAGATTAATATATAGTCATATGATATTAGACAAAAAAAATCATATATTAGAGAAAGAAAATTGCATAGTTCGAGTCACCATGCAGAAAACTATTATTACCTAGCACAAAAAAATCCATACTCAGTAAATTTAAGCGTCAAATTAGAAAACTGCCCATTCTTATGCGACCTTGTTTTTTTATTAAGCCCGTACTTTTAAGCCAAACAGAGGCTTCACTGATAGTAACAATTTGATTTTAGGGTCAAAAGTCACCTAATATTTGGTTTATTGTGGATCGAATGTGTATAGATATGGCCTATGGAGTGGTATAGTTTTTAACAATTTAGGAGGTGTACGCACTAAAATTAGTTGACCCGTTTTGAGATTACAGTCAACCCATATCGACCCACTCATTAGTAAAATGGGTCAAACTTGCTGCATGTTCTTGTAATAAGGAAATAGCCAGAGTTTTAACAGGTCACCTTAATATTTGACCTTGATCAATTGAAGCGACATCCGATTGTTGGTAGAGAAGAACATAACAGAGAAGGGGCATACCATGAAGTGTCAAGTAACTGAGATACTTGCTGTTGAAAATGCATTAAAAGTGTTATTCTTCATAAACTAATTAAAATCAATCCTTACACAATGAACCCTTTTTTATTACAATTATGTTTCATCTCTGACTGCTCAAGTTGGTGAAGTAACAAAAGTTAGGGGTGTTTATGGTTCGGTTTAAAACCAAACCGAAACCGCCCAAACCGGACATCGGTTTAGTCGATTTTTACCTTAGCTTTCGGTCGGTCGGTCAATTTAAAAACTGTCAAATCGTAGCGAATTTGATTTATGGTTTACATTAAAAACTGGTCGTATATAACCAGCCTGGACTCTCTGTTTGTTAATCAATAAAAGATGTGTGTAGACTAAAAATAAATTTAGAATTGAATGGAAAACAGAAAAGAAAGTCAGTAAAAAAGTTAATAAGATTCATGCTAGTAATGTTAATTGTAAGGCCCCGTTACCGGTAGCCCTACTTTCATGTTGGATTTACTCATAAACGCAGTTCTAAATATCAGAGTTAATTAAAATATTCGCGGAACATTAAAAACATTCAAACCATTACATTCCATAACCATAATTCTTGTCTTATCGAGCATTCATAGTCATTTAAAAACAAAACATAGTCTTTTAAAATAAAACATCATAGCAAAATCTTCAGATGCCAGCTTCGTCCAACTCTGCCATGTGTCCTCCTCAAGCTACCTGCCTCATTCTACTCTTCTGCGTGCATATTAAAAGTCAGCCACGCTGAGTAAGTTCTAGTTAATCACTTACTCATACAATACCTTCTTACATTTCATACTTAACCTCTTAACTTTCTTTCATACACACATAAGTGCATATACTTTCATTCTTACCTTCATACTTTCTTTACATACATAATCATACGTTTTAATGAGCCTTTCGCCCTATAACCTCACAGATATTATAAGGGTCTGGTCCCTGACATCACAGATATTATAAGGGTCTGGTCCCTAACATCACAGATATTATTAGGGTCTGGTCCCTAACATCACAGATATTATTAGGGTCTGGTCCCTTTGTTTCGTGTAACTATACCGTACCTGTTCATACATACTTTCCTTGACAATACGTGCAATCTCCGAAGAGCGTTCACGTACCATCATCATAACATACATACATACATTATGCATGCATCATATATTCATACATACATCATATCTTTCATCATACTTATCAATCATATCTTAACTACCACCTGACGGTACATGCAATATCCGAAGATCGTTCACGCACCGTCAAACAATCATCATACATAAATCATACAAGGCATACACTTACCACTTAAGATAAGTGTATTAACTATCACATCGAGTATGCACACAGCCCCGAAAACATAACAAGGAAGTGGGGCTAGAAACTCACCTGAATCCTGTTACGCTCTCCGTTAATCGTTATTCCCTTCTTGAGCTGTGCACGGCTAATTGTATAATATTTACATGTATCAATTAACTACTACTACTCATGTTGTATTTCTATCTTTATATAACCCACAACGAACGGGGGTCCGGGGGCAGCGCCCCTGGCAGCGGGGTCTAGGGGCGGCAGCCCCTAGCAGGGTCCAAGGGGCAGTTTATTTCCATTAACTGTCTTAACACATTTTTCATTAGGTTTTTAATTTGTTTCTTAATTTGCTAACTCCAGCGAACTTATCATTAAGCAAACTTAACAATAAGTGAACTTATCATCAGCGAACTTGTATACAAGCGAACTTATACAAACGAAGTTGGCCACCAGCGAACTTAGCATGTAGCGAAGTTTAGCCATGAGCGAACTTATTTGGCAGACGAAGTTATAGCTTGGCGAACTTAGCTGCAGGCGAGGTTACCTGCAGGCGAAGTTGCCCAGCTGCCGCCTCTGTTCAATCTTAATCCCCCAAAATCATCATCGTTTTACTGATAAATCCATGGGTATGGTATTTGACTAACCCGCGATCATTCCTATGGTCGTTTTTGGATATGGTTTGACCCGAAAACACGTAAAGTTTGGACCTTTGAGTTCAAAAACGTTCAATACTAGTGTTAAGGGCTCATTACTCGAGCCGTCTCTATTTTCGGGTTCATTACACTCGTATTTATCATCAAGTTTACAACTTTATGTTTCGTTTACACCCGATCTACTCTCGTTCTAAGTTTCAAGGCTAAACGTTTATAAAAACGTAAACTTTAGGATCAAAACATACCTTTTATACGTTCGGTTGGTCGCGTTTTTGCTTGGTTATCTTGTATCTAGCTCCTATATGTGAGATCTATTTCTATTCGATGTTCGTTGGTCGTTTCACCCTCTTCCTCTCTCTCGGCCATAAATAGTAATAAGGAAGTGGGTGTGTGTTTTTGAGTGTGTAGAGATTAGGATGGATATAAATGAGGGTTTAGGGTTTTAGGTTGGTTTAAGAGGGTATTTATACCTCTTGAAGCCCATGGACCTAAAGCCCATTACAACTTAATCCACCTTAATTAATTCAAGTCCATGTTCTTTATTAATACTAATTAATTATTCAGGCCCGATAACTAAATACAACTTTCTTTTATTAAATACGAGAATTTAGGATGTTACATTAATGGCAGTCACTCTTCCAATAGTGTATGCTAACTGATAGCAACCAACTAAGAAACAGTCTAGCTTAATAAGAAATACCGTTACACGTAAATGTGAACCGTGTAATTTTCGATTTTAAACAAAATCATGAAACCAAACCGGGACCAAACCGTTGGTAACGATTCGGTTTGGTTTTAAGTTCCAATGGTTTGGTTCCGGTTTTCGATAATTAAAAACCATTAGTAACGGGTTGCGTCACGGTTTTACCTAAAAACCGTCAAAACCAGACCATGAACACTTCTAACAAAAGTAGCTAAAAGGAAACAAATCAATGTTGTTAAAAAATAATCTGAACCTTGACGATTTGATCAAGCTCAATGTTCAGAACTTATTTAAACTTGGATTCAGTCACACCATCCCTAAACATTCAAACAAAATATTTAAATCTCAACGTTCACTATAATAATCATAAGGAAAGCCGAAATCAAATTTGAAAATCAGAAAATACCTGGAAATGATTACTGGGTCGGGCTTTCGTTTACCTGAACTTACATAGAAATCGAGCATTAGCTCCTGCCAAAAGATTGTTTTTATAATTTATAAAATTCAAATAAAAAGAATTATGAATCACATACCTCATTATGCCATCATCTGAGTGTCTGAAACATTTTTAAACAGCGAGTCGATCATCTCCACTTTGGGAGACTAAGTTCTTACAAAGGCTCAGTAGCGATGTTGTATCACCCGTGCGATATCAACAGTAACAAATTCAATAAAGTAGTCTAAACATTATAAACATACTTCAAAATCATAACGAATTAGTGAAGTAGTTACTACATGCTTCATAAACCTTTTTTTCCCTCCATTCACAATATAATAAAATATAGGCAAATTGAGAGGTTAAGAAACATAATACAATACCGGCAAGTTCATATAGAAACCTTATTCCATGGAAGTAACCATTAGTTGTCATTACCATTTGTTGGGTCAATACTTGGTGGTTTGTACTTAGTTCTAGTTAATTGGTTTTGGTTGTGTGTGTTATGTAAACCGAGAACACTAAGGTGTTCTTGGTGGGCTTTGGGCTTTACTTGGGCTTGGTTGTTAGTTTCCCTATAAATAGATCTTATTGTATAGGGTTTAAAGGTTTTTCACATTAGCAGAGAGTGAGCATATTCTAGAGAGCAATACGTTCTGTGTAATCTCACGTACCAGACGGTTTAATAATATAATCGTGTGCATTTGGAGTATTACATCGTGTTCATCATATTTATATATTTCGTATCATATTGTTCTTGAATCACCACTTTGTTAGGATTCCGCACTAACATCGTGTTCGGATTGATATCATATTGTAGTGATCCAGATTCGGGACTTACAATTGGTATCAAAACATTGTAAAAATTTAAAAAGAGTGTGTGTTTAATAAAAAAAAATCTATGTCTTTCAAACTTCACTCTCGCTTAAAATTATGTCGGTTTCTCAAGTTTGAAGAACGTATACTTGTATATGTTTGGTCTGGTGATCTATTTGTAGATTCACATGATAGCCATTTTTCTAAAGACTGAAAGCATCCGGGGTGATTGTGATGTGTTTTTGTGTTTTGAATTCTTTCACTTAAAATTATGTCGGTAATTCCAAGTTGGAGGGACACATATTTTCATATGTGTTTTGGTCCTGTTAACCACTAGTTGTCATACGGGATAGCCATTTACCTGAAAACTGAAGAGTGACCGGGGTGACTGAGTTCTTAACATGTTCGTCTTCTGTAATTTTATGGGAAGTGATATCTTTATTCAGTTAACAACTTTTTAGAAGCTTCATAAGATTTTCAAATGAAAATTTATCCAACCTTTGGAAAATGATAGGTAAATTGTTTATGTGTGCCTAACGGGTGAAGTTATTAAGCTTAAAAGGCTCTAGAACAGTCATTGATGTGTATGGTAGCTTTCCATGATGCGTAAAAGTTAAAGTGATATAAACTAAATTTGCTAAACTTACTGTGGAGAGTAATTTTGAAGACATGTGCATGTCTCTATATACATCTCTCCGAATGATAGGCAGAAAAGCAATTACCCTTTCATACACGAGCCCGTTGGTATTTGGTCCCCAAATGATGTATCTTATTGAGAATGACAAAGAACAAATGTGAACAAAATTACTGTAAATATATAATCAACCAAAAGTTGATAAATGTTCACAAGCTTTTAAGAAAAACACAAACATGAGGGTTAATAACAGAACTACAGTGGTGGAGGCAATAATATAAGTCCTTTAACATCCCGAATGAAAGGCCTGTTAATTAAACTGTAAGTCCAACGTTCAACCTCAAATATGTTTGCAAATTTGAAAAGAAAAATCAAATATATAAGTTCTGTCATTAAAAGTTTTTAAACCAAATCCAGGGGGTTGGAGTCAAATTGGGGTGATCTGGGAAAGCCAAATACACTTTGAGAAGAGATAGGAGGCATCACAGGTCCATGAGTGATGTCCATCTAAGCTTTATGCCTAACTGAACCTTAATCATATCACTGATGCGATGAAAAATCATGCTAAGTATGGGATACACGCTATCAACCTGTCTCTTGTTGTCATAATAACGCTGAACATGAATCCTTGTGACAGCACCTTAAACAATATGATTCCATGTTCGGATCTTTTCATAAAGGCGGCATTTTATCAAAAACTGAAATTTGATCCCAACTTTAAGCTAAATTACAAGAAGACCGGGTGATTAAATTTGTTTTATTTGTTGTTTTAGGTTTTATTTTATTTTTTACTTCTTGATTACTCTTGTCGAAACAAATGTGTTAAGAAATCGTTTTGAAAATTTTTAGCTCATGAAATCTGATATCGGTTATTGTGTTATAGTTGGTTTAGCTAGTATGATCTCATTTCAAGTCTTTTCAAGAAAATCATTAAAAAAAAAGAAAAATAAGAAAATTACAAAAATATGTCTTTCTTATTTTGTTTTCAAAATATTTTGGTTGATCTTTCTATCGAAGTTGATTGTTCTTTCAAGACTGATTTCTTGCAACGAAAGCATATGAAGTATCTGAGATTCAAATTGGAGGATGCTGTCAAAAAGGGGAGATGATAGATTATTGGATGCAGATGCTGAAGTTGCTGATCACTGAAGTTGCTGATTATGTTTTAGTAAAGATTCTGAAGATCTTGAAAGCATCAGTTTAAGGGAAAGATTTTTGGGTCATAATTTGGTTAAACTGACGCATATCAAAAGGCCACGACATGATCAAGACTAAAGTGATGTAAATGAAGACGAGTTGAAGAACTACATTGGTATAATACCGAAATCCCTATGAATTTCGGTTAGGCTGGTCTGAAGTGAAATAAACAAGAACGAAGCTACAAACCAAGGGGGAGATCAAAAACACATCACAATCACCCCGGATTCTTTCAGTCTTTAGACGAATGGCTATCCTGTGAATCTACAAGTAGATCACCGGACCAAACATATACAAGTATACGTTCTTCAAACTTGAGCAACCGACATAATTTTAAGCGAGAGTGAAGTTTGAAAGACATAGATTTTTTTTTTATTAAACGCACACACACTCTTTTTGAATTTTTTAAATTTCTCCCCCTAAATTTGTGCAAAAACTTTTATGTACAAATTTAACCTCAAAAAGACTCAATCGTCGAAACGTAATATTTAATAAAAACTTTTATGAAGTGTGATAGTCAGCCAACTGATGTACTATCATTTCTCATGCACGTTCAATTCATTTTCTCATTTTTGAAACAAAATACACTATACTTGAAAAAACTATACAAGAACATATTTTTGAATTTTAGAATTTAAAATTTTAAAATCTTTTTGATTGATCAATCTTTCATACTAAAGTGATACGGTTACCTTTTATCTTCAAGGCATCATTTTTCATTTGTGAGAATCTCCCCCTAGGAATGAGCTTGTTTTGAGATTCTGCATCCTTGCGAGTTGAATGTCTGGAACAAGCCTTTTAATATGCAATGTATTCCCTGATTTGTTCCTACACACTTAGAGAGAAGATTAAAAACGTTCTATCATCCTAAAATCCCGTCCATGACACAAATAATCCATTTCATGGTTTAAAGATTTAAAAACAATGGATATTTGCCCTGTCATGTGCCTGGAACAACCCATTTAATAAACAATGAATTTGTGGTTGTTCCTACACGCATAGCGGGATCAGTTGGACATAGGAACCCAAGTCATAAATGTCTCGGGGTTCCCTTGAGCATCAACATATGTGACCTCTTGCCAACTCATATCTTTCCCATCTTTAACAGAATCATTTGTTAATACAGATTCTGTTTGCTGAGTTTTAAGTTTCCAAGTCTGTCTTGGTTTAGTGAAATTTGGTAAAACAGACTTTGGAGTGGAGCAATTCGAATTCGAATTCTTAGAACTCTCAACACTCTTTGATTTCTGAAAATTTAATTTTCTTTTAACAGTTTCTAAATCATTTGAGTGCAAACCTGTCATATTAGCTTTGAATCCTTGAGTATCTGTGCCCCGTTGTACAGATACTCATGGTTTTCTAAAATAAACATTTTGTTTAACCACTGGATTCAGTTGAAACTTGTTACCTTTCACCTGAGGAGCTTGTCTATTAACAGCACGGTAGTGACACTCCATAGCCAAATGTCCACCGTTCCCACAGACGAAACACGTCTTCATCCTTCTTCTAAAGTCGACGGAAGCACTTGCCTCATGTTGGAATTCCTTTTTAGGAAAGGTTTTTTCATTCTTCTTACCCCTTGGCACAGTACTCTGATTTTGCTTGTAATAGGGAACATATAGACGATGAACACAATTTCTGGCTATATGTCCTGGCGTGCCACAGTGGTAACATGTTTGCCTCTTCATATAAATGGCAACCATTGATTTATAAACACATGGAGATCCAGAGGATCTGTGAGGACGAGCCTGTCCTTGTTGTGTTGATTTCTTACGTGCCTTCCCTTTGTTGCCACGACTATGTGTATTATTATTAGTACAATTTTGAGTTGTGGTGTCATCTGAGTTTGATGACACGTTAGAATGAGATTCATTTTCAATAGCCTGAACCCCTTTACTATCAGAAGCAACATCATTTACTATGTCTGCACATAAAGTAGTAGCATCAAAATTGTTCACACATTTAAAATCAGGCTTGATTTCCTCTAGGGATCCTGATCCAACAGTTTCAGATTGAACCTGTTTACCATACTTCATGTATTTTATCTTTTCCTCCTGTTCTTTGGTGACAGGGGTAGGGACATAATTGTGGTTGTAAGGTGGGGGAACTTGACTGTATCCTTTTCCCTCACCTTAATTTTCCTTCCACCACAATTGGTTTTCAATCATTGAGTTAACTACTTTACTGGAACCCTCGAATTTTTTAAAATCAAGTTCAGCCTTTTCAAACTTACTAGTTAGATTTAAGATTTCTAACTTGGAAGCTTCCAGTTTAGCAGTTAACTCAGCAATTTCTTGTTGGGCATCTAGATAATGACAGCCTTTTATACTAAGATCAGACTTAAGTTTTTTAATATCCTTGTTTTGAGCTTCTATTTTGTCTAGAAAACCCTTTTCATTTTTCTTAAGTTTAAAATTCTCTGATTTTATTCTTTCCATATCTCTACATAAACTTTCATTATGAAGCTTATACATTTCTATTTTCTCACCACAATTTAAAGAGCATGGTTGAAAACGTATCTCAGACGAACTCATTTTCCCGCCAAAATTTCTCGAAAAATATGATCGCCAAAATTCTCAAGAAAGATGTCCCGCTCAAAAGAGGCGTCCAGAAAAGAATTTCGTTCAAGACAAATTTTTTCGATTTTTCCCGCCAAAAATTCACCGAAAATTACCCGAAAAAATTTGTTATCGCCAAAATTTTCAAGGATGGATTTTTACTAATAAGGAGTATTCTGGAAAAATTTCGTTCAAGAAAATTTTCAAGGATGGATTTTTTTTTTACCGAGAACTATTAGTTGACCGAGAGCTGCTAAGTGTTGACCGAAAACCAGTTTGACCGAAAATCAATGTTGACCGAAAACAAGTGTTGACCGAAAACTAGTGTTGACCGAGAACAGATGTTATTGACCGAAAACAAATAAGGTCAACAGAGAACACCTTTTTGGCCGAAAACAGATGTTGACCGAAAACACGCGCTGACCGAGAACACCTAAAAATGGCCGAAAACACTTATACTTGACCGAAAACCCTTAATGTTGACCACGTTTGACCGAGAACTCAGTCCTTTGACCGAAAACAATGATTTTAATCCGAAAACAGTCAAGATTTGGCCGAAAACACAGAAAGCTCTTGATTGATGGCCGAAATCTACTGATTTCAGTCTAGATCTGGACTTGATTGAATAATATTGTAACCCACTGAATCCCGTAAATCAAGGGATTCAAATTTTGTTTCCAAGTTGACCAAATCTCCACAAAAAATTGATGTTGTTCTTCTTCTCTGATCAGATTCCGCCGGAAAATTCACCAACACCACCAAACCTTAATATCTTGAATCCGTTGATACCACAATAACGAGCCTGAATTCGTCAAAGGCTCTGATACCAATTATAAGTCTCGAATCTGGATCACTACAATATGATATCAACCAAACACGTCAAATATGCAGAATCTAGTTAACGTGGTGATTCAAGAACAATATAAATGAAGAACACTATGTAATATGGTTTCAATGCATACGATTATATTAACAATAAATCGTCTAATACATAAACCGATTCACACAGAATCTTATGCTCTCTAGATGGTGGCTCTCAAAGTGTTTTTCTTTTTTCAATCTGAACAACCTAAAACCCTATACAAGATGTTCTATATATATGGAGCCAAAACAAGCTGGCCCAAACAACCAAAAGCCCACCGAGATCCGATCTCGGTTAACATACGCAGCCCAAGCCCATATTACATACTCAACCCAACAAACATAGAACTAAGTACAAACCACCAAATATGGACCCAACACCATTGAAATTAAAAAGCTATGTAACATCACATCCGCGAGACGTGTAGGTTTTTGAATGGCGTGTTACGCAAGAACCCTACACAAATATCAGCAATTCTATTTAAGTATAGGATTTAATGTTAACAAATTCAATAGTTACAGAAAAGAAAAGCTTTCACTATCAAACATCTACACCAAAACAACAACATAACATGACACCAATTTGCTTCAAATGCATAATATTATAATTCCTTGAACTGAATCTCATATACACTCCTACTTAAAAATATTTAACATATATATATATATATATAACATTGTGACAAATACTTGCAAAATAATAACTGACTTCGGTATTTTGTTAACTTCTATCTGTATTACCATTTATAGCTCAGAAGTTAAGATAGAGAGAGCTTATAGAACCAATGAGTGTGTAGCATAAATAGACCGCAGGGATCATGTAAGCAACATAGTCAACAGAAAACACTCAACCAAACATATAATAATAATAATAATAATAATAATAATAATAATAATGACACCAATAATAAAAAATCATATCAAAACACATTACAAATCCAAAACGATATCAAATCATTATGATCAAAACTCATACCCATTTATTGTATTGTTATAAATCATCTACACAAAAGAATCTACTATACATACCCATTTACTTGTTAGTGAACTCGCATATATGTAGAAAAATGTTACTTTATCTTCTCTAGTAAGTAGTAATTATGAAACCCTGCAAATAACAACAAAAATCTAAGTAACGTCGTCGTCGACGACGCATAAGCAATTAACCATAAGTAATTGAAATTCAATTTCATGAAATCAACAACAAACAAGAAGTAAACCCTAAAAATACGAATAGAAGGGACAGAGGGATGAGTAATCATACCTGCGAACATAAGCGGAGGCCACTGAATTGAAGGGGAATAGATTGCTAATTGAAGACACTGATTGATATGGAGGCAAAATTGAGTCGGAAAATCATGGGGAGACAATTGAAAGAGTAATAAGATGTTTAACCTGATTGTAGGGGCTCCAATAAGGTCGCCAGAAAATTGTAGGGGCTACAATAAGTGATATTGAATGCAATTGATTGTTAACCTGATTGTAACGTCACTGGAGATACGTCTGAGATAACTTGGAAGGTCGCCCGGCGATGAGCTGCATTGAATATAACGGTGTCTCCTCCGATGGTGTATAATTACTATATTGTCCATCAAATATGTTTTATATGTAATATAGATAATGAAAATGGAAACTCATTTAGATATAATATAAGTAAATATCTTATTTAAATCCCTTAAAAAAAGAAACTATTTAATACGTTTATTATATAATATATATATATATATATATATAAACATAAACAACTTTATAAATAACATTCAACGACGAGGAACATGAAATAAAGTGTCGGGTTTTAAATAAATAAAATAATAAGATCTACTATTAATACATACATATACATATATATATATATATATACGTAAACAAAAATATTTTAACGTGATTTGACAAGAAACAGTGACTTAATGGTGTCGGTTTAAATAAAATAATGTTATTTGATCATTAATACTAATTATATTTAATTTATAAACCATTAAAATCAATGTATCAATTAAAAACCAAGAAAATCAAATAATTAAAAATTTGTGCGCTGGCAAATGCTAGCACCAGCACAAGCAACCAGTTGGTCTAGCTGGTCTGATGGTTAAATATTAAGAACAATAATTTAAAACTAACAACCCAAATTAACCCCAAATTGATATAAACCCTAGAGTTCTACATTCATTCAATCCATTGATTTTGATCCAATTAACGTTAGGGATAATAATCAGTGATGAAAAACGATCATACGACATATAACAATTACCAGAAATAGTGATGGATTGATGGTGAACGATGACTAAATAAGGATCATAGCAGGCCACGATAGCACAGCTGAATAGAGGAGTTAGGCTCGCGACGGCTTAAGGAGGGTGCAGGAAGGATTAATTGAAGAAACATCGACGTTTAATATGTTTATGGTTTATGAGTTAAACCCGATTTCATAAATAAGTAAATTCAAATCACATTGGTCATGGTTTCCTAATTATTTACGTCGGTGAGGTTATTTTTACGCGTATAAACGATCTAAACAAATCAATTCCTAATATACAACGAATATTATGATCAAGACATCAATTTGGGTCGCGGGTTTATTTAAAAACGGGTCTGGGTTGCTGGGTTTTGAATGGGAATATAATATTCTTTTGGTTAATTATAGATTAGTCCCTGAATTTTATGTATTTATACAAACATGAGATTGAAGCTTAGTTTAGGGTAGTTTTTGCATATCTTGAAAGGTATAAATATATATATCTTACATAAGTATATAAAATAATATTATAATGATTAGTTTACTCGATAAAACGCGTAATTTTATTGATAAAAATTTCCCGAACATATATACGAGTCGGGTAACGATTATTAAAATAATAATATCAAAAATCCGATTTGTTACAGTCTCCCATACTTTAGGGAATTTCGTCCCGAAATTAAAGAATACTATAACAACACCATTAAAGTTTGAGGAAAAGAAAATTTTAAAATAAAATTTAAAAATTTATCATAACACCGAACTTTGAACAGTTAAAATAACGCTCCAAATGCAAATCCGATAAGGGCACTTATATAAAGGATGTACCCAGCGGCGTATCCACCATGTCCCTATCGTATTTACATTTGTACCGTTATTCCAACCACTTTCAATTCTATATTATGACATAAACCTCTCCGAGGACATGGTTGAGGATAGGAATTCGTGGAGAAGTAGAATTAAAGTTAAGGATTTTTAGAGAGAATTGAACCTTAGGGCTTAGACTTAACTTATTTAGGTCACATACCATAATGGTATTTCCCTTACATATTATATTATTATTATTATAGCTTTTATATTGCGGTTAAACTGTGACCTTATTATTAATATTATTATAATTAGTAGTAGTTTTTTATATAACTGTTAAACTTTGATTTCCTTCTTTTGCTTCATACACATGTTCTTAGAGCCGAGGGTCTCTCTGGAAGCCACCTCTTTATTCCTTTGGATAGAGGTACGGTGTGCCTACATCCCACCCTCCCCAGACCCTACCTATAGCTCTGCTGTCGGT